>NC_069509.1:94598818-94671318 GCF_027579735.1 Bombina bombina
AGGAAACCCCCAAATTTAAACAGACCATTTAAAAATATACATAACATAAGGAACAAAAACAGCTCTGGGTTTACCATACTTAAACATTCTTTTCTCCTGGATAAGTTACATTCCTTTTAAAACAAACTAACACCTTACCCTGCAGGGAATAAGTGTCAAAAGGAAGGGAGGTGCGCCAAATTCAACTAATACAACAAACAATAGATGCAAAAATAAAAGCAATATATAAAAGAAATATAAAAGAAATAAAGGAAATAAAGTCCGGATTAAATGGGTGAGTGACAAAAAGTCCATACAAACAATTCCTGTTGCTGGGGAATTGGCAGCTCTCTCCACAGATTATCGATACAAAAACAGTTCCTGAAACACAGAAAAAAGAGAGGCGCTCTTCGTGTAATATGTCCTAGAACGATGTGACCAGATGTATTAAGCAATGGAAATATACTCACAAACGACCATGCACCCACAGTGCAATAACGAGCAGGCCGAAACTTCGGAGCCGTTCGGCTGACTCACTAAGGCGATAGGCACTTGGGACCAAAACGAGGCTCACCAGAATGACCACTTCCGTTGGTGTGTGGGACCAGGATACCAAACTGCTGGCAAAAAGAATGTAACCCTTGGTGTGGGAGCTCCAACCAGGCGGAGGTCCCAAATCGTTAAAGGGAAAGATTAAATCCAATGTCCAGAGCAAGGATTAAACAGTAATTTCTTTATTAAAAACAATTAAAAGTTGTTGCTTAGCCTATTCCCTGTATACTGTAATCCAAAAGTGTATTTGCATACAAATATCAGTCCTAATGCTCAGTCCATAACAGAGATTTAACGTATGCCAAAAGAGAAACACTATGTAATGAGCAAGGATAGTCTTACCGCTCTCAGTGACACCCACGATTCTTCTCCGGATCAATATTCTGCCCACTGCCGAATGCAGAAGTTAGTGTGCAGCAATCTTTGGCGGCTCCCGGCGGCTCTTCACGGCTCACCTACTCCAGCTTTCGATTTCAAAGTGCCGACTGTTGCCGCTCAGCCTCTGCTCCCCTCACCAGTGTGCGGCGTCTGACGTCACCCGGCTTCCCCGGTCATGTGACTTCCTCTCTGCCTCTGGTGTCTCCGTTCGGTCTGGGGGTTCCTCCTTGAGTTTGGGTGTCACTGGTCCTGGCGGTCCACTTTGGAGATCCTGTGGGATGACCCAGATACCACTAGGAATTGGTAACTAAAAAGTTTTACTGCAACCTGACCGGACGGCACTCTCCTATGCCGTATGACAGCAACACCAAGAAAAACCGGCACAGGTATAAAACTTTAGAATGTTCTTTATTGTAACCGGCGGCCCACCGTCATTTGCCCGGTATGCCCTATGGTCAGTCCGGGCCTTGAAATTGGATTATAATTAACCTATCCAAAGCATTTTTCATTTATTTATGTTCAAAAGAGATTTTGATGCTCTAGAAAGTAAATGGTTTTTTTTTTGAGAATTTTGCCTTTTTTTTCTTTTCTAGAGCATAAAAATCTCTTTTTAACATAAATGTAAAATGCTTTGGAAAGCTTCATATGAAACAAATACAGTAACATCATCAGCATAATCAATATACTTCACACAAACAGTTTGCCCCATAGCCTCCACATGTGTAATATTATGGTCATCTTGAATGCAACGCAAAAAAAGCTCAATAGAAAAAAATATGTAATAATGGACAAAAAGGACACCCCTGACGTACGCCTGCTTTAATCTTAAAAGGTTTCCCAAGACATCTATTTACCAGTGGCACACCTGTAGTCTTGGAATACATTAGTTGCAACCAAGAAATACATTTCAAATGGACACCATATTTCCCTAAAACAGAGTAAAAATATTTATGGTTAACTTTATCAAATGCTTTTTCTTGGTCAAGCCTTTAAAACATAACCTGTAAAATCTCGATTTTATGCACTCTGAAAAAAATCTGTCCGATACCTACAAGGGCTTTTGCAATATTCCTGATGTAAATACCACAATATTGTTAAAGGATTACCTTCTGTTATAATTTTTTAAGACAAACAACTAACATATTAAAGTTAATAAACATTAATTAAAACCTACTGACCTATATTTTCTCCAAAATGAAGTTTCATAAAGTTATAAAAGTTATATCTTTTATTCCCCGATGATGTCACGTTATCCTGCCCACTATTTTCAGCACTCTGTGTTCAAAATACTTAAACCAATGAAATTGTGTTTAAAGCGCCATTTTGAAACCTAGGTATTGTAAACGGATTGGTACAGAGCAAAGGATACCCACGGAGTGGGTTTGGAAAACAATTACATTTGCAGACAAGATTTCTGATATACGGTAGAGATATGTTAATGAAATGCTATTGATAAAAAGCTTATTTGGGGTAGTTAGTTAGTAACAGGCATAGAAAATATTTACTTACAGTAGACCTTTAAGGACCAATAAACTTCTCCATTACCCTCCCAAGTCTTCTACACACAATTGATGACAACATTTTATAAATCAACATTAAGGAGAGCTATGGGACGCCAATTCCTAATATCAGTACATTCTCCTTTCTTATAAAGCAAAGTCAAAAGTGACTTATACTGGGAATAACAAAGGCCTCTCCCCTCTTATAAACTTTAGTAAAAATTGAACACTACTTGCACTTTTTTATTATAAAAAGATGCAGTTAAACCTTGGGCTTCACTGTTATTTAACAAAGCAATAGCCAAGATTAATTCAGACTGGTCAATGGGGGCAGTGAGCAAATTTTGTTCATCTTGCTCCAACTGAGGTACAGTGACTGCCTCAAGAAATGTGTCAATGCAAGACTGATCTTTATCAATTTTATCAAAAAGACCCCATAATATTCAGATACCCAAATATTTTCTTTCATGATTCAGATAGAGCATGCAATTTTAATCAACTTACTAATATACTCCTATTATAATTTTTTCTTCTTTCTCTTGGTATATTTATTTAAATAAGCAGGAATGAAAGCTTTAGAGCCAGCCTATTTTTGTTTCAGTACCCTGGATAGTGCTTGCTGATTGGTGGCTACATTTAGCCATCCAATCAGCAAGCACAACCCAGGTTCTGAACCTAAAATGGGCCGGCTCCAAAGCTTTTATTCCTGTTTTTTTTTTAAATAAAGATAGCAAGAGAATTAAGAAAAATTGATAATAGGAGTAAATTAGAAATTTGCATGCTCTATCTGAATCATTAAAGAAAAATATTTGTGATTAGTATCCCTTTAAGTATTCTAGCTGCATCCTTAAAAACCACCATTATCATGTACTTGGAAATTACTCTTTTTCTCTCCAGCACTCAAATGGGTCCGGATTGAAATTACCTAAAGAACAGCAATTCTGCTCATACTATTAAGAACTAAAACAACAATATTCTAGTTCCCTTAGTTTTGACTGATAGGAAATATTTTATTTTCTTGCATATCTGAAAAAGTTTCTGTAATTTATTCCTACATGACAAATAATGAATATATTAAGCACTACAAACTCTCTTGGCATTTTTTTTTTTAAAAAAAGGAACAAATTGAGGACATAAGACATTCCAGCCAGTTTTGTTGTTTCTCAATCTGCAATCAACTAAAGTAATTTTACACATATCATTTAATTCTCCATTAATCTAGAATTTAACAGCCTCAGCCATGAATTATAGACCCTTAAAAAGGGATAGTCTAATCAAAATTAAACTTACATGATTCAGATAGAGCATGTGATTTTAAGCAACTTTCTAATTTACTCCTATTATCAATTTTTCTTCTTTCTCTTGGTATGTTTATTTGAAAAAGCAGGAATGTTTTTGGTTCAGATCCTGGGTAGCACTTGCTGATTGGTGGCTACATTCATAGGTTCATTTGACAACATTCCTCCTCTTTAAAGGATTTTTCCCAGGTAAATTAGAAAAAGACTTTGGGCCTCTCCAGCCTTCATGTCAGGAAGTTGAGGGTTGGTCAGTAAAGAAAACAGAAAACTTGGTGCAGATACTTGGAGTACTTTAAATACAGGAGCAATACTAGCAAAAGACTTACTGGGGTCTGCTGGAGCTTCATGCAATCTGGTAATTACAGGCTTTTTGGGACCAGCCTCCGCTCCTGGCAATGCTGTAGTTTAAGGCTGTCCAAATCCAACAACTAATCCATGCAGTTGTGTGGCAGTCTCCACTGTTATCTGTTGCAAATCTATAGCTTCTGTTTATGCTGCAATAATGTGTTTGTTTGTTACAAGCTGCAGGGGTTTCTTGCACTGTGTAATTAGTATTGCTTACAGGCTGCATTACATATTGAGAGTTGCTTACAGCATTTTTCCCCATTGCTCAAATCCATTGTCTCTTCATAATCCACACCTGGGGTCTGTGCACAAGCAACATCCATGTCTGTATTACTTTGCTTTACTGCAGACCTCTCTCCCCTGTTTAGGAATCAGCACACTCAGCCTCCATGTTTACACTAACACTGTCTGATTGCAGCACCTGTGCATGGCTGCAGTTTGTTGCTTTGCTCAGATTCACTAGAGCAGGATTCATTTTCTTATCTGGCCTCACTTAAAGGGATACTGAACCCAAATTTTTTCTTTCATGATTCAGATAGAGCATGCAATTTTAAGAAACTTTCTAATTTACTCCTATTATCAATTTTCCTTGATTTTCTTGCTAATTTGAAAAGCAAGAATGTAAGTTTAGAAGCCGTCCCATTTTTGGTTCACAACCTGGGTTGTCCTTGGTGATTGGACAGCACCAATAAATAAGTGCTGTCCAGGGATCCTGAACCAAAAATTGGCTGGCTCCTTAGCTTAGATGCCTTCTTTTTCAAATAAAGTTTGCAAGAGAACAAAGAAAAATTGATTATAGGAATAAATTAGAAAGTTGCTTAAAATTGCATGCTCGTTCTGATTCATAAAAGAAAAAATTGGGTTCAGTGTCCCTTTAAAGTCTTCCTTCTCTTTTCAAGCTCCAAATTCCTTTTCTGTTTACTGTCTGTAGCAGAGATATCTTTTTTTTAAAGAACTTTAAATGCTGTATATCACCTTTTGCTGCTTGCTCACTTCCCCATTAAAGGGACATTAAACCCAAAAATATTTCTTTCCTAATTCAGATAGAGAATACAATTTTAAACAGCATTCAATTTTATGTCTATTATCCAATTGGCTTTATTCTTTAGATATAATTTGTTGAAGAAATAACAAAGCACATGGGTGAGCCAATCACACGAGGCTTCTACATGCAGCCACCAATCAGCAGCTACTGACCCTATCTATATATGCTTTTCAGAAAAGGATATCAAGAGAATTAAGCAAATTAGATAATAGAAGTAAATTAGAAAGTTGTTTAAAATCACATGTTCTTTTTAAATCATAAAAGAAAGCTGACAAATCATGATTTATTTATTTTTTATTTTTCTTGCACAATCCAAGACAAATAACAATAACCTCCCTAACAGGCCACATTTTGAGGATATCTGAATAAGAGCACAGGTGAAATAATCAGCCGATTAGTAAACGGTTATTTTACCTGCTCTACCCAAGGTAATCCTGAAAACCTGGCCTGTTGGGGAGGCCTGAGCAAAGGTTTGAAACCAATGTTTTAGAATATCTAACCTGAGTAGAGAGGTTTTAAATATCAGGGTCCCAGTGAGCATCTGTCCAGACCAGTTGTGTAATAGCATTTACTTTCTCTTAGTTTCAAATTAAAGTGATGGTAAATCCTAGCGTTTGTGAAACGCTAGGATTTACCACTGGAACAAATAAAAGGGGACTTTCATTCATGAAGTATAAAATACTTCATGGCAGCTGAAAGCTCCTTCTATTTGTTCCAAGCGATCGCTGGAGGTGGAAACGTCACCTCTCAGCCAAATAGCGAAGATAGCGTTCTGCCGGTGGGCTGTCTTAGCAGCTCAGTGCGGCAATCGCTTCGAACAAATAAAGGAGCATTCAGCATGAAGTATTTTATACCTCATGAATGTAAGTCCCCTTTATTTGTTCCAATGGTAAATCCTAGGGTTTCACAAACGCTAGGATTTACCATCACAACCAGGAAATATATATACAGTATATAAACATAAATAGTTATGTTATATCCTATGTATGACACATTTAAAAAAAAAAAAAAGTAATTTCTGTTTAAAATATGCAATTTCTATTCTATTTATAGTCTGTATGTTGTATTCAATTCATGTTGCACTTCATATTTTGAGTGTCAGTTGAGACTTGGCTTTTGTATTTTTTTTATATTAAAGGGACATTAAACCCACATTTTTTCTTTCATGCAATTTTAAACAACTTTCTAATTTACTTCTATTATCTAATTTGCTTCATTCTCTTGATATTCTTTGCTGAAAAGCATATCTAGATAGGCTCAGAAGCCACACATAGATGCCTAATGTCATTGGCTTACCCATGTGCATTGGTACTTCTTAAACAAGTGACATCTAAAGAATGAAGCAAATTAGATAATAGAAGTAAATTGGAATGTTGTATAAAATTGTATTCTCTATCTGAATAATTAAAGAAAAACATTGGGTTTAATGTCCCTTTAATCTTAGGCTATGTTTATGGTTTTTGTATAGCAGTATATTTAGCAAAGGATTTTTTTTTCTTTACAGTTATAATTACATTTAGTAGCAGACTAAGTAAAATAGGTTTCACAGTATCAGCATAGATAGGGTCATGGATGAATCTTGTACATATCTGAAGATTTCTCATATTTCTCCTTGTATTGTCTCAGCATTTTACCTCAATAGGATTTGCTAATCTATTTCACCAGCTGTGTGCTGGTGAGGGCATGAATGTACAATCTTGTGTATAAACAGATAGGAAATGACTGTGTATACAACTAGAAGCAAGCACATATTAAATTTAACAGTGTACTGTTACATTGTTTTTCAATTACTTTTTATACCAGCAACAGAGTATACAATCATGTTCCTAAAGGAAGATGTTCCTTTAGGTTAATTTTTGTATATGAAATACATGGCTTAGTGCTTTGACACCACCACCCATTCAAATGGTCTGATCTTGCAGGGAAATCAGATCTCCTTATTTTACCACACATGCTTACTTATCTTATCTCTGCCTGTATACAAAAGCCTGATGATCTAAAGCTCTCTGCTCAGGTGAGATGATCTAAAAAGTCTTGTCAGTAAACACAATTTTTACCTTGAGTGATGTTTTTATAACTATGTTTATATAACTATGTTATCCATGGTAGCAAGGATTTGATCATCAACCCCTTAGAGAAAATAGTTTAAAATTTACATTTTATTACTTATCTCTCCTACATCCCACTATTAGTGGAATTTCTTATGCTGGCTATGTTTACACAACTTTTCTATAGTCCATTCTTAAGTATTAAAATATTAATTATAGTGGGTGATACCACAGGCAAAAGCAGCTATTTCAGATCCCAAAATAAAGGTAAATGAGCTATTTTAAAAACAATTTAATACATTCCAACAGCTAAAATGGAAAGTTTGGAAAACACAATAAAGGGAGGGGGTGTAACAGTACACTGCCTCTTTAAAGTCAGCTCCAGAGCAGCTCTACAGGGAGCTAGCTGAACACATCTGGTGAGCCACTGACAAGAGGCATATGCTCATAGCCACCAAGTACTCCACTGCTGCTTCTGATTCTACGTAGGTATGAAAGTCTCTTTAAAGTGCATGCTCTTGCCCCCATTTAACTGCACAAGCAGCTTCAGGTATGGGTGGGGATACAAGAGACAAAACCTGCAATTGCAAATACCAAAATAAAGGTAAATTAGCTATTTGTAAACAATTTAATACATTCCAGCAGGTAAAATAGATAGTTGGGAACAAATTAAAAGGTAGATCATTTTACAGTGCATTGTCCCTTTAAACACCTTTGGTGTAAAAACTGTGAATTGTCCCACGCTCCCTAAAGAGGCAAAAAGCAAAAGATTAAATGTAAAAATGTAAAAAAAAAAGCTGGAATATAGCTTAAGAGCCATCCCATTTTTGGTTCAGTACCCTGGGTAGTGCTTGCTGATTGGTGGCTACATTTAGACACCAATAAGCAAGCTCTATCCAGACGCTGAACCAAAAATCGTCCGGCTCCTAAGCTATACATTCCAGCTTTTTCAAATAAAGATAGCAACAGAACGAAGAAAAAATGATAATAGGAGTAAATTAGAAAGTTACTTAAAATCACATGCTCTATTTGAATCATGAAAAACAACAACAACTGGGTTTCATGTCCCTTTAATGCATCAGAAGTACAATAACTGATAACAATGTGCACTTGCATGCAGACCTTAATTGCAATTATTAATTACATACATTAATTACTTAATTGTAACATAGTAGAAATTCCATTGAGTTCAAACTATACAGATTCTATCTGATTTACAATGAAGAAGCTGCCAATTTAACTTATATTAATACAACTAGAAGATCCATTTAACACAAGCAATCATATCCCTGAATTCTGTTTCTAGCCTTAAATGTCTCTAAACCATTTTTAATTTATTGGCATTCACTATCTCTTTAGGTAATGTGTTCCACAATTTAATTGCTCTTACAGTGAAAAAATCATTGCTGGAGATTAAATCTCCTTTCCTTTAGCCTTAAACTGTGACTTCTTGTCACAAACAATTGCCTTTGTATAAAGAGTGCTGCCGCCAACTCTGTATATGGGTCCTGAATATATTTGTATAAAGCAATCATCTCAAGTGCCTTTTTTTTCTAGAGAAAACAGACACAGTTTGGCTAACCTTCACTCAAAGTCTAAATCCTACATTCCCCTTATTAGTTTTGTGGCCCTTCTCTGATTTTTTTTTTAATAATTTTGCAATGCCCCTTTTTAAAATTGACCCACAAAATTGCACTCCATACTCAAGGTGAGGTTTTACTAGGGATTTATATAGTGACAGAGTTATTCTTTCTTCACTTACATCAATGCCACTTTTAATACAGCCTTAGAAGTCCAATTTAAATAATAAATAACCTGCATATTTTTATTTACAAAATGCAAAACCTTACATTTACCAATATTAAATCTTGTTTGCCATATACCAGCCCATTTTGCAATTTTTTGTAAATCCCCTTGCAAAGCAATTACATCCTGCACTGACCTAATCACCGTACACAACTTCGTATCATCTGCAAAAAAAAAAAGGAAACGTTACTATTTAATCCTTCCATGAAACATAAAAGTCAAAATTACACGAGTCAGACAGAACATGCAGTATCAGGAGACTTTTTAAGTTACTTTACTTTACAGATGCCAAGCAGTTTAATGGACCTTTAATAATTACTTAATCTATTGGTGACAATAGTTCTTATTTTAAAAAAAGCTTTCTTAAAGGGATATGAAACCCAAAAATGGTCTTTTGTGATTCAGACAGAAGATTCCATTTTTAAAACAAAGTCTCCAATTTACTTCTATTAACAAATATGAATAGTGCCCATGGTCTTTTTTTAAAATAGATACATAGGTAGGCATCTGGAGCACTACATGGTAGGAAATAGTGTTGTTATCTACTGCTCTTACAAATGGATAACATGCTTGCAAAACTGCTGTCATATAGTGTTCTAGAAATGGGCTGAAGTAAAGAGTGCACAGATTTAACAACTCTTCTGTGGCGCTGACAAACAACCCCAGCACTTGTTCTGATAGACAGCTATAGAAGGCTAATGTACTTAAAGGGACAGTCTACACCAGAATTTTTATTGTTTCAAAAGATAGATAATCCTTTTATAACCTTTTCCCCAGTTTTGCATAACCAACACAGTTATATAAATACACCTTTTACCTCTGTGATTATCTTGTATCTAAGCCTCTGCAAACTGCCCCTTTATTTCAGTTCTTTTGACAAACTTGCAGTTTAGCCAATCAGTGCTGGCTCCCAGATAACTTCACGTGCGTGAGCACAGTGTTATCTATATGAAACACATGAACTAACACCCTCTAGTGGTGAAAAACTGTTAAAATGCATTCTGAAAAGAGGTGGCCTTCAAGGTCTAAGAAATTAGCATATGAACCTCCTAGGTTAAGCTTTCAACTAAGAATACCAAAAGAATAAAGCAAAATTGGTGATAAAAGTAAATTGAAAAATTGTTTAAAATTACATGCCCTATCTGAATCATGAAAGTTTATTTTGGACTAGACTGTCCCTTTAAAGGGGCATATTGCCTCAGATGACCAGTCAGTTAAGAAATAATCTATAATGCTTATAGGCAAATGCTTACTTTGCCTAATTTGAAATCTTGGCCAGATTGCACAGTTCTATGGTGGCAGTGACACTGACAAGCAATTTTAAAGCATCTATAAAAATGTTAAAGGGACAGTCTACTCCAGAATTTTTATTTTTAAAATAGATAGATAATCACTTTTATTACTTTGTTCCCCAGTTTTGCATAACCAACACGGTTATATTAATATACTTTTTGCCTCTGTGATTACCTTGTATCTAATCCTCTACAGACTGCCCCCTTATCTTAGTTCTGTTGACAGACTTGCATTTTAGCCAATCAGTGCTGACTCCTAGGTAACTTCACGAGCGTGAGCACAATGTTATCTATATCACACACATGAACTAATACCCTCTTGCTGTAAAAACTGTCAAAATCCCATGAGATAAGAGGGGACTTTCAAGGGCATAGAAATTAGCATATGAGCCTACCTAGGTTTAGCTTTCAACAAAGAATTACCAAGAGAACAAAACAAAGTTGATAATAAAAGTAAATTGGAAAGTTGTTTAAAATCACATGCCCTATTTTAATTCTGACTAGACTGTAACTTTAAAAATAAAATCTACCTATTCATATTTCTCAAGGCTGTTATGGTCGCATTTCATCTAATCCTGATTTTATTTTTGGTCTCTCTTCCTCCTTAGTCAGTGTTTATCATTATCCTCTTATAGCTTCTCTTTAAGCCCACTCAAGTAGCATAAATGAAGAAACCTATGTGTTCTCTTTAATAAAAGTAACATTTTGTTGTACAATCATCAATGAAAAACAAAACAAATGTTTGCATAATAAGATTGCGTAGGTTTTACATAAAGCATGTGCACTACTTCATCAAACATTGTTAAGGAACCAATAACCTCAGAGCTCAGAAAGCTCAAACCCAGCAACAATGATTAACTCCCTCCTAATGTCAGAGCTACAGTTTTCATTCCATACTCTTTCTCTTACCCCAAGCAGAGGTAGTTTTTAATAGAGATGTGCATTTGTTTTCATACGGGTTAAAGTGGGAAATCTAATGCAGAAATCCTAAAGGGGGCACACTGGCAATGCAATATTATTATAAAATATCAATCAAAAGGATAACAAAAATAAAAATAGAAATTGATCATACACATTGTAAAAATAAGATATTGACAATTTTGACGTTTTATAATTAAATAATCGGTGTTTGTGAACTTTCAGAAGCTAATCTTCTAAAATACAGGTGCTAATCATAAATAGTAAAAAGTCACAAAGTCTCTCAATAAAATGCAAAACATATGAAATTGTTTTAAGACAATGGGGCCTATTTATCAAACTCTGTATGGAGCTTGAAGGCCCGTGTTTGAAGCAGCGATCTAAAGATCGGGTTGATTGACACCCCCTGCTAGCGGCCGCGAATCTGCAGGGGACGGCGCTGCAACAACAGTTCACAAGAGCTGCTGGTGCAATGCTGAATGCGGAGAGTGTATTGCTCTTCGCATTCAGCAATGTCTGTCGGATGTGATCCGCTGATCGGATCATGTCGGACAAAGGGTTGATAAATCGGCCACATTTTCTAAGAGAACACCAAACTCTGAAATATTTGGAATTGTCTCAAAAGATGGTACTATGATGCACAGTCCCAAATAATAAGGATACATTCAAATGATTCCCAATAGCGGCTCCACTTTAAAACCAGATGTGTAGGTCTCCTGTGATAAAATCTAAAGAAAAGAAAAGTGGTGCCTCATAGTGTTTTCTGTATATGAATGTGGAGAAGGGTTATAAAATTACACTTACAATTGTGATGGCACCTGTCTAGGAATAGATGCAAAATGGCAGGCTGACACTTTGCAGTGGTCGGCTCACTGATCTCTGGCTCCGGGTTCACTGATCCGCATCTTTCCAGCTGAAATGGCTGTTGATTGATCGTCTTATATCAATTCACAATTTTTCACCACAATCTCAGCTGCTGTAAATGGATCTTCTGTGGGGAAAACGGCGTGTGCCATACACGGGATCAGGCATACCACCCTGACTCGAGACTGCACCAAACCATCTTGATGTTTTCGTACGACTGCACATTCGTGAAGAAAATCAGAATTTCATTTTAACAAACTAATATCCGAATAAATGCACAATAAAATGAAAGAAAATGAAAAAAATAATTTACTTTATAATTTTTATGAGGTTAGTACTTACCTTAACGCACTCTGGAGAACTCACTAACCCGATGCTCCTCTAACCAGAGACGGTCGCGCTAACAGGAAGCTTAGGGTTAGTGCAGGTCCGGGAAGCTGAGAGCATTAAGCCTGCTGTCAGCATGGCTCTATCTATCTATTGGGTTCTTGTAAAGCGCGGCTATTCACCCGTAAGGGCCTCAAGGCGATGAGGGTTGCAGTTCAGTTGAAGAGCCAGGTCTTGAGGTCCTTTCTGAACTTAGTTAGGGCGGTAGCTTGTCTGAGGTGCAGCAGGAGGGTGTTCCGAGTCTTGGCTGCCAGGTGAGAGAAGGATCTGCCTCCCGCTGTGGTTTTCCTGATGCGGGGGATGAAAGCGAGGGCTTGGTCGGCGGATCAAAGTTGTCTGGCAGGGGTGTAGAAGGTAAAGTGATGGTTCAAGTATTCGGGACCGATGTTGTGGAGGGCCTTGAATGCGTGGGTGAGAAGCTTGAATGTTATTCTTTTGTTGATGGGGAGCCAGTGCAGATCCCGCAGGTGTTTGGTGATGTGGCATTGACGAGGGATGTCAAGGATTAGTCTGGCCGAGGTGTTCTGGATGCGCTGTAGTCTCTTTTGGAGCTTGATGGTGGTGCCAGCGTAGAGTGCGTTACCATAGTCCAGTCGGCTGCTGACGAGGGCATGAGTGACAGTCTTCCTGGTCTCGGTTGGGATCCACGGCTGGCTCTGGCAAGAAGAGGACCGGTTTAGCGAGCTCTCCATAACGCATTACGGTAAGTATTGTAGCTACAGGTGAACTTTTCACCTGTAGTTTTAAAACATTTACATTTGTTTTAATCAAAACAAATGTAAATATTAAACTAAAATCAATACCGAAAAGGGCAGCCAACGTATATTCGGGAAACAAATTTCCCTAAATATTCTGAACGGTAATTCTGCCTCAACTGAAAATTTCTTGGCTCTCTAGTTTTCAAAATGACTAGGTACAGTAAACAGAGATAATCTGACCCTGGATATACAGGGTACTAGAGAAATTCATAGGACTATTGTTTACATTGCATGTGATTAAATTGTATTGGCCAGAGCTTCTGCTATGTGGCGCTAAGCATGACCATGCACTCATAATACTCAACACTCAAACGTAAACAACAGCACTTTTTGCTCTCGCAAGACAAGTCCAAAGTGATTTTTTTTATCATTTATAAAAAGAGCTGAATGCCTCTGGCGGCGTCTATTATCAGCATTTGCTTCAAAATGAAGCGTCCGAATGCCCATCCCTACTAAATGCTCCACATAATAGGCTTCTATGGGGGTGCGTAGTAACATTTATGTAGGATATTGCTCAAGCACTAAGCTGGCCTCATTAAGATGGTTTGGTTAAAATATTTAACCAGGGGATTGAGCACAATATTATCTATATGCTACACATGAACTAGCACTGTCTAGCTGTGAAAAACTGTCAAAATGTACTGATAAGGGGCGGCCTTTAAGGGCTTAGAAATTAGCATATGAGCCTACCTAGGTGTAGCTTTTAACTAAGTTGTTTAAAATTGCATGCCCTATCTGAATCATGAAAGTTTAATTTTGAATTGACTGTCCCTTTAATTCTCCCTTTAAAAAATGCTAGAAAATACCCATTTAAAAGGAAATTAAACCCAAAATTTTATTTCATAATTTAGATAGAGCGTACCATTTTAAACAGCTTCTGTTTATATAATCTGCTTCATTCTCTTGGTATCTTTTGTTGAGGGAGCAGCAATGCACTACTGGGAGGAGCTACCTGAACACATTGGTCAGCAAATTTACCAGAGGCATATACTGTATGTGCAGCAACCAATCAGCAGCTTCTAAGTCTACCTAGGTATACTTTTCATCAAAGAATATCAAGAGAACAAAACAAATTAGATAATAGAAGTAAATTGGAAAGTTGTTTAACCCCTTAATAAACAGCGACGTCCCTATTCCAGGCTGTCTGCAGCCGGAAGGGAGGTCATAATAGCGCTGTCCTGTTGCTCGTGGCGAGTCCCGTGCCAATATGACCTGAAAAACCCTTAACGACCAGTGACGTACAGGGTACGTCGCGGTCCTTAAATGGATAGTAAAGTCCAAATTAAACTTTCATGAATCATATAGGGCATGTAATTTTAAACAACTTTCCAATTTACTTTTCTCATCAAATTGGCTTTGTTCTCTTTAATTCTTAGTTGAAAGCTAAACCTAGGTAGGCTCATATGCTAATTTCTAAGCCCTTGAAGGCCGCCTCTTATCTAAATGTATTTGACAGTTTTTCACAGCTAGAAGGCATTAGCTCATGTGTTTCATATAGATAACACTGTGCTCACGTACACAGAGTTATTTAAGAATCAGCACTAATTGCCTGAAATGCAAGTCTTTCAAAAGATCTGAGATAAGGAGGCAGTCTGCAGTAGCTTAGATACAAGGTGATTACAGAGGTAAAAATTATATTTCTATAACAGTGTTGGTTGTGCAAAACTGGGGAATGGTAAATTAAGGTATTATCTATATTTTTATAACAATAACATTTTTGGTGTTTATTATCCCTTTAAGTGGTTAAAATCACATGTTCTATTTGAATAAAAAAAAAAAAATTGTGTTTCATGTCCCTTTAATTTTAAAAACAAAACAAAACGCAGTTCCGGAGAGAATTTTTTTTCCTGGTTGTAACATGAAGTGAGATTTTTTCCTTCACACAGACACTGCTCCTGACATTGAAAACCTGAATTATTAACTATAAGTGCTTTGCCTTGCAGTTTCTGACTTGCACAGTTCTGTACGTATTGTGTTTTATCACTTTAACCACTTGAAACTGTCACAGATCAGTGAGAAGCTTAAGGCTTTAGAATTCTGAAACAAGCAAAGAATTCCTGGTAATCAAGACAAATATAAGTCAAAATGACTGCAGCTGAGCATTTGTCATGCGGAATAAAACTGTTCACATTATTTATAACCTAATAGATAAATGTTGTTAGGAATGATAAAAATATCTAACAGCCTAAGAACAGAAGTGCAAGTACATTACTATATCCTGAAAGACCTAAAAATAAAAAAAATTGTACAGTGGTATATTTTTAATATTAGTATTGAAATTTGTCAGTTTTAGAAAGCAGTATACTGTAATCTAATGTGTTTCCAATGCTCTATTGTACTTGCTCTGGTATATACTGTACATGGTTTAAAATAGCAATTTTGCCTACTTTTAAGGGGCATGAAACCCCAAAAATTTATTTCATGATTAAAGGGATATTAAACCCACATTTTTTTCTTTAATGATTCAGATAGATCATGCAATTTAAAGCAACTTTCTTAATTTACTCCTACTATCAATCTTTCTTTGTTCTCTTGCTATCTTTATTTGAAAAAGCAGGAATGTTAGGTTAGGAGCTGACCTATTTTTGGTTCAGAACCTGGGTAGAGCTTGCTGATTGGTTTGCTCCATTTAGCCATCGCAAGATCATATCTCAGGTTAATTTTATAAATCTGTCCCAAATTGCCCCAAAATATTGTGTAGTGTAGAATGAAATGTATTTAGGCCCAATTTACAAGTGAAGCATTAACTGAGCTAGAAGTAAGCTTTTTTCGTGCGTCAGGTTGCGCTTGTATTACAATTTGAAAGTAAACTGTTTTCACTTGAGCGCTGATAGCAGAACCTAGAATATCTTGAGTCAATGGAGCAAAAAAAGCTAAAAATTTAACTTAACACCCTCCTTACGCGCAAACCCAATCCCATATTCTCAAATGCGCTAACCTGACATGAAAATATGAATATTTCACATTCTAATGTTCTTCGCATACAATAATATCTTCTATTTATTCATAAATACATATTTTTATTATATATATACTGTATATATGATGGTATTTTGGTACAATATATATGGATATGCGCCAATACCTTTTTGTTTGTGTAGTTACTGGGTCATATTGGCAGCACTCCCAAAGATGTGTATATAAACTTTTTGTAAGGTGTACTAAACCAAATTTTGCATTTGTATATCTATCTATCTATCTATATTATCTATCTATCTATCTATCTATCTATCTATCTATCTATCTATCTATCTATCTATCTATCTATCTATCTATCTATCTATCTATCTATATTATTTATCTATCTATCTATCTATATATATCTACACATGATTATATATAGGTATAGAACATTGAAATATGAAATATTTACAGTAAATACATAGTTTAAACCTTTATTAAATACTGTATATGCTTTTACATGTTTTCATCTACTTAACTGCAAAGGGCTCCAATACACTTATATATATATACATGTCTATACATGTGTACATATGTATTTATGTGTTTATATGTGTATATATGTCTGTAAATATAAATAAATACATATATAGACATTTATATATACATACATATATATCTTTAGACATGTATATGTATGTAGCGCAATGTTAAAGCCCTTTGCCTGCCTTTTCTTTTCTAATAACTGAGACCTCATATCTTTGAGCCTTTAACTTTTTAAATGATTTTTATTAGATGTTTTATTATGAGTGTAACTGTACGTTGTATTTTTAGGTGTTTTTTGACACTTTTTTGATTTGCACAAAAGTTAACCAAAGCTCTGAGTAATACTACTGAAAATCTTGAAAAAGGCTGTCCAAAGCTGAAACGCGTAGATGTGAAGATGATAAGCTGTGTCTACATTTGAAATTCAGAGCGCTCTGATTAACTTCCTTCAACAAAGGTTTACTCTTATTCCTGGCGGAATCAAGTTATAGTTACAAATAACCCAATTGTAACTTTTTGCTGCAAAAGACTGTTTGTACTTAGAATTGAACAGAATCACCTTTCCCGGCAATCCGCTATTACTATTGGTCTGGTCGAGTCTTGTGATCCTACTACCTGACCGGAACTAGCTACCTAGAGGGGAGAGAGGCTGAAACTTGGAGGATATCGTATCCAACTTATGCCCAGTCTGAGGTAAAGAGTGTAAGAGCCGGAGACCGCTGGTAAGCTACAACTTCTTATTATAGCGGAGAAATTTTGCAAGTTTCGTATTCTGGGAATTATTACATATCTAAGTACCAATATCTTTCTGTTTGGAGTAACCCTTATACTACAGCTGACCGTAACTCCCTCATTGTATATAAACCAAGGATTGTTCTATGAGACTTTTGGTTGCTGGACACTTATTTTCAAACGTATACAAAGTATCAGCCGCAATTGTGAGCCCCCATTAACAGCTTTTTGAGCTGCAATGGAGTAACACCAGCAATCTATTTGGTCCCTCTTTATAATCATTCTATTAATTTAACCAGTAGATGTTTTAAGCATTGTTTTTATTGTTGTATTTGGCATTGCCATTTTTTATGTCATTGTAACATTAGATTGACATTTTACCACCGGTGGTATTAGGTATTCACATTGTTTTTTAATAAATATTATTGATTATTGCCTAAGCAGATTCTCATACAGTTTTTCTGTCTATTTTAGGTTTTTTATTAACCAACGCTATTAATTTTTTCACAAGCATTAACACTTTTTGTACAAATTTAATCTCTCTAGCTGCTTTTCAGTGCTCCTCAATTTTGTTGGTTTAATACTCCTGAAAAACCAGGGGCCCCATCCGATATGCAGCGTTGCCCGCAAAAGCCGGCAACGCCAGTTTTTGCGCGGGTTTGGTATCACATATACGGCGTAGCATACAACTTACGCCCGTATATTTCACCCGTCGCCCACAATTTATACTCCCATAGGCTAACATGGGACCACGTCGTAAGCCTGTATCCAATATCCAGCGCAAGGCCTTACGTGGCGTAAATGGAGAAATCTTACTCCATTTTCATCTCGCCATAAAATGCAGCCGTAGCAGGCCTTGCACTGAGTATGGGAGCACCGTAACTCCCTAAAATGCCTGCAAAAAAAAAAACCTAACGCATGCGCAATGTCTATCTGCCTGTCAACCGCAATCCCCCACCGCAATACCTAATGAAGTGTATTAAAGGGCCACTGTAAGTAAATATTTTCTATGCCTGTTACTAACTAACTACCCCAAATACGCTTTTTATCAATAGCATTTCATTAACATATCTCTACCGTATATCAGAAATCTTGTCTGCAAATTTAATTGTTTTCCAAACCCACTCCGTGGGTATCCTTTGCTCTGTACCAATCCGTTTACAATACCTAGGTTTCAAAATGGCGCTTTAAACACAAAGTTATTGGTTTAAGTATTTTGAACATGCAGTGCTGAAAATAGTGGGCAGGATAACGTGACATCATCGGCGAATAAAAAATATAACTTTTAGAACGTTATGAAACTTCGTTTTGGAGAAAATATAGGTCAGTAAGTTTTATTTAATGTTTATTAACTTTAATATGTTAGTTGTTTAGCTTAAAAATTATAACAGAAAGTAATCCTTTAACCCCTAAACCGCCGCTCCCGGACCCCGCCGCACCTACATTATATGTATTAAACCATAAACCGCCGCTCCCGGACCCCGCCGCCACCTACATTAAATATATTAACCTCTAATCTGACCCCCCTACACCGCCGCCACCTACATTAAATTTATTAACCCCTAATCTGACCCCCCTACACCGCCGCCACCTACATTAAATTTATTAACCTCTAATCTGATCCCCCTACACCGCCGCCACCTACATTAAATGTATTACCCCCTAAACCTAAGTCTAACCCTAACACCCCCCTAACTTAATTATTATTTAAATAAATATAAATAATATTAATATTATTAACTAAATTATTCATATTTAAAACTGATTGGTTGATTTAATCAGCCAATCGGATTGAAGTTCAATCCGATTGGCTGATTGGATCAGCCAATAGAATTGATCTTGCATTCTATTGGCTGATCCTATCAGCCAATCGGATTGAACTTCAATCCGATTGGCTGATTAAATCAACCAATCAGATTTTTCCTACCTTAATTCCAATTGGCAGATAGAATCCTATCACCCAATCGGATTTTGAGGGACGCCATCTTGGATGACGTCATTTAAAGGACCAGCCATCCGTCGGGTAGTCGTCAGCCTAGAAGGATGTTCCGTGCCGGAGGTCTTCAAGATGGAGCCGTTCCTCGTCGGATGGATGAAGATAGAAGATGCCGCTTGGATGAAGATGTCTGCCGGTCCGGATGTCCTCTTCTGCCCGTATAGGATGAAGACTTCTGCCGGTCCGGATGTCCTCTTCTGCCCAGATAGGATGAAGACTTCTGCCGATCCGGATGTCCTCTTCTGCCTGGATAGGATGAAGACTACTGCCGGTCCGGATGTCCTCTTCTGCCCCATCGGATGACCACTGGTGCCCAGCTGGGTGAAGACGGCTCAAGGTAGGGTGATCTTCAATGGGGTAGTGTTAGGTTTTTTTAAGGGGGGATCGGGTGGGTTTTAGAGTAGGGGTGTGTGGGTGGTGGGTTGTAATGTTGGGGGGGGATTGTTCTTTTTTTTACAGGTAAAAGAGCTGATTACTTTGGGGCAATGCCCCGCAAAAGGCCCTTTTAAGGGCTATTTGTAATTTAGTATAGGGTAGGGCATTTTATTATTTTGGGGGGCTTTTTATTTTATTAGGGGGCTTAGATTAGGTGTAATTAGATTAAACTTCTTGTAATATTTTTTTATTTTTTGTAATTTAGTGTTTGGTTTTTGTAATATAATTTAGTTTATTTAATTGTATTTTATTTTAGATAATTGTAGTTAATTTATTTAATTAATTTATTGATAGTGTAATGTTAGGTGTATTTGTAACTTAGGTTAGGATTTATTTTACAGGTAATTTTGTAATTATTTTAACTAGGTAGCTATTAAATAGTTATTAACTATTTAATAGCTATTGTACCTAGTTAAAATAAATACAAACTTGCCTGTAAAATAAATATAAATCCTAAAATTGCTACAATGTAATTATTAATTATATTGTAGCTATCTTAGGGTTTATTTTATAGGCAAGTATTTAGTTTTAAATAGGAATAATTTAGTTAATAATATTAATATTATTTATATTTATTTAAATAATAATTAAGTTAGGGGGGTGTTAGGGTTAGACTTAGGTTTAGGGGTTAATACATTTAATGTAGGTGGCGGCGGTGTAGGGGGGTCAGATTAGAGTTTAATATATTTAATGTAGGTGGCGGCGGTGTAGGGGGGTCAGATTAGGGGGTAATATATTTAATGTAGGTGGCGGCGGTGTAGGGGGGTCAGATTAGAGGTTAATATATTTAATGTAGGTGGCGGCGGTGTAGGGGGGTCAGATTAGGGGTTAATATATTTAATTTAGGTGGCGGCGGGTCCGGGAGCGGCGGTTTAGGGGTTAAACACTTTATTTAGGTGTGGCGGGGTCCGGGAGCGGCGATTTAGGGGTTAATACATATAATGTAGGTGGCGGTGGGCTCCAGGAGCGGCGGTTTAGGGATTAATACTAGGATAGGTTTATTGCGGTGTGGGCTATGGCGGTTTAGGTGTTAATAATTAGGCTTATTGCGTTGTGGGGGGTTGTCGGTCTAGGGGTTAATACATTTATTATTTGGAGTGAGAGGGGGGATTGCGGATATAGGGGTATACGTGTCAGGCTTATTTTTGGGAGGCGTGTTAGACAGTTACGGGAGATTTAATATTTTAGTTAGTTTTTTAGGCGCAGGCAGTTTCTAAAGTGCCGTAAAGTCACTGGCGACTCCAGAAATGTGTAGTTACGCTCATTTCTGGACATTGCTAGTTTATCCGACTTACGGCACTTTAGCAACTGCTGGCGCCATATATGTAATACCCCGATGTGCGAGGTGAAACTACGGCGGCGCGGGTTCCCTCGCTTGCGCCGAAAATTATATCAGATCGCACCACAGACACGAGTAAACAGTCGTGATAAACCCCTTTTCAATTGGGCGCAACAGTTAGCACGCCACTCGTAATTTAGCCCTTAGTGTTTAATGACCCTTTAAAAGAACACGAAAACCCAAATGCAATTTTAAACAGCTTTTTAAATTTCCATCTTATAGCAATTTTTTGTTCTTTTGATATCATTTGTTGAAAGTCAGGGACATAAATTCAGGCACATGCACTCGTCTTGAGCACTATATGGCAGCAATTTTGCTACAATGTTATCCATTTGCAAGACCACTAGAGAGCAGCACTATTTTCTGCCATTTTTGGATTTCATATCCCTTTAAGTTATACATCAGCAGCATTTCAGTGTGAAATATAATATGAATTAAAGGGACATTCCAGCCAAAACTGGAATCCCCATGGATGCGTTCAGTTTTGAATAGAAACATTTTTGTAATATACATGAATTGGCAAAAATTCTTCTAATAAAAGCTATAACTGTTTCAAAAGTGTATTTAAGTATGCACCGTGCACCAGCATTTTAAACTCAGCAAGTACTCGGAGAGCCTAAGGTGCTTGTGCCATCTGGTAATGACTCAATTTGTTGATTGCTGACATGATATACGCCACACTTGCTTTCTAAGCAGCTGCAGTATTTAAAATGCTGGTGCAATGAGAATATCTAGTTATGCATCACATGCACGTGCAGAGAAAAATATTAACGCTAAACAGTGATAACTTTTATTAGAAGCATTTTTCCCAATACATGTATATTGCAAATGTGTTTCCATTCAAATGAGTAATGCATTTATGTGCATTTAAATTTTGACCGGAATGTCCCTTTAATAGGTGTTTGAACTCTGCTTAAATCTGCAGAAAATACATGGCTGTGCAATTTATATGTCCACTACATTAATGCACATTTTGTTAAAAGGACAGAGTTTCATTGGCTTGAAAAAAGCAGTATTATGTAGTAAATGCATATCTATTTAAAGTGATTGTAAAGTGTAATGAATAAGTGCCCGGTATCTAAAAATAATCTTAAAGACAGGGGCACTTTCATTCATTAAACTTTACAAAGACGCTTATTTTATGGTAAACATAACGCCGATCCTCTGCCTGCTCTGCAGCTTTCATTAGCATATCGATGACGATCTGGCTTCCTCCAATCATTGCATTGCCCCACGAGCTGGAGGCCAAAGGGGGCACATAAAGATTGGAGGAAGCCGGATTCGTCATCCATATGCTAAAGAAAGCAGTAGCTGTGGGCGGAGGATCGGTGTTATGTTTACCATAACACAAAGGTATTTTAAAAAAATAAGCATCTTTGTAAAGTTTAATGAATGAAAGAGCCCCTGTTTTTAAGATTATTTTTAGTTACCAGACACTTACTCCTTATACTTTACAGTCGCTTTCAATCATAATAAATAAACTGTTTATGGTTAACAGAGAGAAATTGACTTTTCATTATTATGAATCAGTCCATTAAAGCAACCTTATTGTTTATAGGAATTATGAATTTAATGATTCAGATAGGGCATTCAGCGTGGCTACTTTTATATAAAAGAAATGATTAGGGTTACCAGCTGTTCTTCACAAAAATACTGGATAATCTGTCAGTTACTAAAAACAAAGGTAGATGGGGGTTACACAATGCCCCCCAAAAACTCTACCAGATCCCCCACTCTTGATCCTACCATGTATATTTTTAACAACCTTGCAGTCATTTTACTACTTCACTACCATTAATATGCAAAATCAACAATTTATCTCTTGAGTTGCCAGTAACACACATAAACAGTTGTGGTTTGACTCCTTAACTGCTCATCGCTCCTGCATATTTGTAATACCTTGAGGCATAAGAGGCCTTTTACAATTAGCTTCTATTCAGGGAATTTAAAAATGGACATTTTAAATGTCCAGTATTTTTGTAAAGATTTTACTGGGCAGCCTGCTACAATACTAGACTGTCCGGTTTAATACCTATAGGAGAAAAGTCCGTAGGAGGATATAGTCGTTTTTTACTTTCAAGCGATTACCGGTAAAAGCCTTAGGCAGAGGCCCCCTTCTGCTGATTACTTTGAAATGGTTTCGGCATGTCCTTGAGCCTGGATTGTTGGTAACCTGTTCCCTTACAAGGTCTTCTAGTTACTTTCTCAGGTGTTTGGGAGCAAACTTACCTCCACAGTGTCCGGTGTAAACTTTGACCTCAGGGTTTTAAAACAAGTTCTGGCGCGGCTCCTGTGCCTGCAAACTCTTTCCAGCTTTCTGATTTTGGGTGGTATTCTTCCTCTGTTAGTTCAGTGATCTTTACAACATACGCTATGCGCTTCAGCTGTTTCTACAGCCTTTTTCAAGCGATATGGTATCCTCCCCAGATGATTCCTTATTTAACCTTATTTGAGTGCATGGATTGCTTGAATCTGGACGTTGCCTTACACCTTATTGGTCTCTTTGCTGACTGAATTTTGAAAGAAATTCTGTGTAAATTCTTACATCCTGTTAGTTTGAACTTATACTGTGCAAATGTTTACTTTACAGTTTATAAAGTCAATCAATTCACCTAAGTTAATAGGAATTATATAGTTCTTTCGGTACACAGCAATATATTATAAATCATTCTCACCTATGACTCATAATTTGCTCAAATCAATAGTTTAGAGCTAGTATTTGATATACAAGAATAAACATACAAAAGCAGAATAAACAGTGAACTATTCTGAATATTTAGAATAGTTCACTGTTTATTCTTCCATGAATTTCCGAATTTTTATGCCAATATCAATAAGACCTATTGGATGTTAATATAAATTTTAATTTGTTATAAATTGTGAAACTATATCCCAGTTTTGCACATTTTGTTTTTTGCTTTTAGTATGTTTATTCTTGTATATCAAACACTAGCTCTAAACTATCAATACTATTCCTTTAAGAGCCAGCCCATTTTTGGTTCAGCACCTGGGTAGCGCTTGTTGATTAAATGTACCCACCAATCAGCAAGCGCTACCCAGGTGCTGAACCAAAAATGGGCTGGCTCTTAAAGGAATAGTATAGACAAAAGTAAACTTGAAATAAATAATTTGGGTTTAGTATCCCTTTAATTAGATGTGTGCATTTGGATTTGTGTGAATGCAAGAAACATTAATTTTGTTGTATTCTTTACATTTGTTTGAAAACGCAAAATAAGCAATTTAAGCGCATTTAGTTAATTTGTTCACGTGAGTAAAACCGTTGCTCTTATAGTGGGAACATTTTTTTCTTCTTAAGTTAAATGCTTCAAATTTAGTTTTAGAATTAAAGGGACATGAAACCCCAAATGTTTCTTTCACGATTCAGAAAGAGAATTAATTTTATAGAAGGTTTGCAATTGAATTATTTTATCAAATTTGATTTGATCTCATGTTATACTTTGTTGAAGAGATATCTAGATAGGTAATGTGCACATGCGTGGAGCATTAAATGGCAGGAAATATTGCTGCCATCTAGTGCTCTTGCTTATGTATAACATTGTTGCAAAACTGCTGCCATAAAATGCTGCAGACAAGTGCACACTCCTGAGCTTAGCTTCCTGCTTTTTAACAAGGGATAACAAGAAAACTAAGAAAATATGATAAAATAAGTATATTGAAATGCTGTTAAAATGTTATGCTCTTTCTGATTCATAGCATAAACTTTTTTGTGTGTCCATTTAACCCCTTAACCTATTATGACATATATAAATCTATACGTTGTGTAGTACTTTGCCTATTGTAGTGCACAATGTGTATATATACATGGAGCTGGAGTTCCTACTTTTAGCCACCAATCAGCAAGCATTACCCAGGTGCTGAAACGCAAATGGACTGCCTCCTAAGCTACATTCCTGCTTTTCAAATAAAGATACTAAGAGAACAAAGAAAAATCGATAACAGGAATAAATGAGAAAATTTGCTTAAAATTGCATGCTCTATCTAAATCATAAAAGAAAAAAAATGTGGGTTTCATATTCCCTTTATACCAAGGAAGGAAATAACATGACTGTGCCTGCACATGCCAGATGTATGCTTCCTTGCCAGTACTGGGACAAGCATCCTGATTGGATGTTTAAAGTTGCTTTACATTACGATGTAGCTACTGAGGAAATTTTGTGGTTGAATAACTTTAATTTTTTCCCCTCAATATGTTCATGTGATATATTTTAGTCAGATGTTTTACATTTATGCTGCATCTCTTTACTGGTGCTTTAGAAGCCATCAATTTTAGTGAGTAGTGTTTCTCAGTAAATAGATTTTGCATATGTTTAAAGGGACAGTCTAGTCAAAATTAGACTTTCATGATTCAGATAGGGCATGCAATTTTAAACAATTTTCCAATTTACTTTTATCATCAAATTTTCTTTATTCTTTTGGTATAATTTGTGACGCATTTCACGTGGCAGCCCCATGTGATGTTCTGGGATTTTCATATGAAATGTATCAGTAGTAATGTATTTGGATGCATTAAAAGCGGGTTTGAATGTCACTTAATTTCATCACATAGCATTTTTGAGGATTATTATCTCTGGTTTTAGACTGGACCTTTAGCTATGGTTGGCTTTTGGGCTTAGATATATGGTTTTGAAGTTAAATGGTAAGCAAAGCTATGGTTAAATCGGCCTTCTGAGAGAGAAAAAACTTCTTTACCATTATAGAAGCAAGAAGCCATTTTACTTTATGATAGAGAAATAGGGGCCGAATTATCGAAAAAGGTCTTGCGGACCTGATCCGACAGTGCGGATCAGGTCCGCAAGACCTCGCTGAATGCGGAGAGCAATACCCTCTCTGTATTCTGCATTGCACCAGCAGCTCACAAGAGCTGCTGGTGCAACGCCGCCCCCTGCTGACTCGCGGCCGCCAGCAGGGAGGTGTCAATCAACCCGATCGTACTCAATCGGGTTGATTTGTGGCGATTCCTGTCCGCCTCATCAGAGCAGGCCGACAGGGTTATGGAGCAGCGGTCTTCAGACTCGCCAGAACCACGGCCCTTCAAGCTCCACTCGGAGCTTGATAAATAGGCCTTGTGTATTTCAGATCCAAACTGAAGTGCCCATATAAAATGACCATTACAATGACCATGAGACAGTGCTATGAAGTTACTTCTATGATCAGTTTTGATTAGTTCTACTGGTATCTTTAATTAAAGAGTAATCGTAGGTGAGCTCAGGAGTGTGTCTTTAGCCATCTGGCAGCAGTTTTTGCAACAATGATCAAAGCAATATTATACATAGTTGCAAGCACTGCCGCCATAGACTGCTAAAGACATGTGCAGACTTTTAAACTACCTCTTTAACAAAGGATGCCAAAAGAACAAATCAAATTTCATAACAAAAGTACATAGGAAAGTTGTTTAAAATTGCATGCTAGGGGGCCTATTTATCAAGCTCCGTATGGCGCTTGATGTCCCGTGTTTCTGGCGAGCCTTCAGGTCTAAAGACCGCTGCTCCAAACCTGTCTGCCTGCTCTGAGGTGGCGGACAGACATCGGCAAAAATCAACCCGATCCAATACGATTGGGTTGATTGACACCCCCTGTTGCGGCTGATTGGCCGCAAATCAGCAGGGGGCGGTATTGCACCAGCAGTTCACCAGAACTGCTGGTGCAGTGATAAATACAGAGAGCGTATGCTGTCAGCATTTATTGATGTGCGCGGACATGATCCGCAATATCGGATCATGTCCGTTCTCATCTTCTTAAATATGCCCCTCTGTTGGAATCATGAGCATTCATTTTGACTTTACTTTCCCTTTAAAGACCTAAAACTATCAATTCAAGAATAATAAAACTAAATATATTTTTAATGTTAATTAACGATATCTTATATTGTTAAACTTTAAACTGCTGGTAGTCTGATAAACGTTCTACATCTTGCTCACATTTGATGTAAGTGGGTTTGGTATAACTAAGGATTTCTTCAGAGAGACTTTCAACTTTTCACCCATAAGATCCTCAAATCAAATACTATTTTGTATGAGCCCTATCTGATTTTGTAAGTGGTCCTATGAAAATGTAATACTGTCTGCAAGTTGCCTAGATAACATATAAAACTCGTCAGGTTCTTGTTATTTCTAATCAACATAGTAGTCAAGAAAAATACCATTGAGGCAAGCTACCCTGTGAAAAGCTAAGTCTATTGGTATAAGAAACATCTCTCTTTTTTGAGATTGAAAGTGTTTTGAGATTGAAAGTGGCCATCATTTCTCAACAGCTGATCTACAACTTTCAGCATGTGACACAAATCATTCTTCTTCAATCTTGGCCAGTTATTCTGATCTGAATTATGAGACAGTTCATTCCTCTTACTCCACAAACAGATGTCTGAGGAACTATTATTTGCAGGGAGACTGTTCTTTTATGTCACATTAGACTGCAAGAGAATTTACCTTATTACAGAAAGTTGATTGGTCTTACAATTTTCTGGTTCCATAAAAGAGTAAGTGTTGGAATGAATACTATTGTAGATGGGGGGAAAAACACAATAGAGGAAAAGGGTGAACTTACATAAATTTTGATCTGTGATGTTCTGTTAGTATGAGAAGGGAAAATCTGTCTGTATTATCTTCAGTGGTGTATTTGGTTTTGTGGGAAATCTGCTGTCCCCACACTTATCAATTTAAGTCATGTTTGCTTTATATAGTGACTCATGGAGGTTTCATATATCCTACTAGATGACGATGGCTTTGTAATAAAATTAAAGGGATAGTAAACACCAAGGGGCCTAGTTATCAAGCCGTCAACCTCAAATACGCTGGAATTCCGCAGCGTATTTGTGGCGAGGCTGATTCGCCTTATTTATCAAAGGCTAGAGACCGGCAAAAGTAGAATTTTGTGAAGTAAGCTTCGATCTGCCGGACTCAGTCCGACACAGATCGATTCTTACATCACTCCAGATGTTCCGCACACAAGTGCGGCACAATCTGACTACTTTTGCTAGTTATCAAAAAACTAGCAGGTACGCTCGGCACTTTTCCGGCCCAGCGTACCTGGTTTTCAATCCGCCGCCCTGGAGGCGGCGGATCCCATAGGAATCAATGGGAGTCTGACCATAGCGAAAGTACAAGTTCGCTGCTGCCAGACATCCCATTGATTTCTATGGGAGATGTCTGCACCTAACACCCTAACATGTACCCCGAGTCTAAACACCCCTAATCTGCCCCCCCTACACCGCCGCAACTAAATAAAGTTATTACCCCCTAAACCGCTGCTCCCAGAGCCCACCGCAAGCTATAATAAACATGTTAACCCCTAAACCGCCGCTCCCTGACCCCGCCGCAACTATAATATATGTATTAACTAAATTAATCCTATGAAGATGGATCCTGAAGAAGAAGATTGAAGACCCCGCTTGGAAGATGACATCGCCCGGATCGAAGACTTCTTCAGCGCCGCTTGGAGGATCACTTCATCGGATGGAAGACTTCTTCAGCGCCGCTTGGAGGATCACTTCATCGGATGGAAGATTTCTTCAGCGCCCCTTGGAGGATAACTTCTGCCGCTCCGGATCTCCTCTTCGGTTCCATCGCTGCTCGGCTGAGTGAAGACGACTCAAGGTAGGATGATCTTCAGGGGGGTAGTGTTAGGTTTTTTTAAGGGGGGTTAGGGTTAGATTAGGGGTATGTGGGTGGTGGGTTTTAATGTTGGGGGGGGTTGTATTTTTCTTTTACAGGCAAAAGAGCTGAATTCTTTGGGGCATGCCCCACGAAAGGCCCTTTTAAGGGCTGGTAAGGTAAAAGAGCTTTGAACTTTTTTAATTTAGAATAGGGTAGGGCATTTTTTTATTTTGGGGGGATTTGTTATTTTATTAGGGGGCTTAGATTAGGTGTAAGTAGCTTAAAATTGTTGTACTATTTTTTAAATGTTTGTAACTTATTTTTTTATTTTTTTGTAACTTAGATTTTTTTATTTTTTGTACTTTAGTTAGTTTATGTAATTGTATTTAATTGTAGTTATTTGTAGTTAATTTATTTAATTAATGTAATGATAGTGTAGTGTTAGGTTTAATTGTAACTTAGGTTAGGATTTATTTTACAGGTCATTTTGTATTTCTTTTAGCTAGGTAGTTATTAAATAGTTAATAACTATTTAATAACTATTCTAACTAGCTAAAATAAATACAAAGTTACCTGTAAAATAAATATAAATCCTAAGATAGCTACAAAGTAATTATTAATTATATTGTAGCTATCTTAGGGTTTATTTTACAGGTAAGTATTTAGTTTTAAATAAGAATAATTTATTAAAATATAGTGTAGTGTTAGGTGTAATTGTAACTTAGGTTAGTTTTTATTTTACAGGTTAATTTCTCTTTATTTTAGCTAGGTAAGCTATTAAATAGTTAATTACTATTTAATAGCTATTGTACCTAGTTAAAATAAATTGAAATTTGCCTGTAAAATAAAAATAAATCCTAAGATAGCTACAATATAATTATTATTTAGATTGTAGCTAAATTAGGGTTTATTTTAAAGGTAAGTATTTAGTTTTAAATAGGATTAATTTAGTTCATAATAGAAATATTATTTATATTTATTTAATTAATATTTAAGTTAGGGGGTGTTAGGGTTAGTGTTAGAATAATTTTATTACAGTGGCGGCGGTGTAGTGGGGGGCAGGATAGGGGTTAATAAATTTATTATAGGTGGCGAAGGTGTAGGGGGGGCAGGATAGGGGTTAATAAATTTAATATAGGTTGCGGCGGGGTCCGGGAGCGGCGGTTTAGGGGTTAATACATATATTATAGTTGCGGCGGGGTCAGGGAGCAGCGGTTTAGGGGTTAAACTATTTATTTAGTTGCGGCGAGGTGCGGGATCAGCAGGATGGGGTTAATAACTTTATTATAGAGGGCGACGGTATGGGGGGGCAGGATAGGGGTTACTAGGTATAATGTAGGTTGCAGCGGTGTCCGGGAGCGGTGGTTTAGGGGTTAATACATTTATAAGAGTTGCAGCGGGGTCTAGGAGCGGCGGTTTAGGGGTTACTAACTTTCTTTAGTTGCGGGGGGCTCCGGGGGCGCCGGTATAGGGGGTAGAACAGTGTAGTTAGTGTGGGTGCTTAGTGACAGGCTAGCAAGAAAGCTGTAAAAAAGCCGAAGAGCAGCGAGATCGGATGAGTGATAACTCTCACAGTCCGCTGCTCATCGCCCCGTACTTGGTGCGTGGCTTTTTGACAGCTTTTTTGATAACTTAGGCAATTTTTTTTCAGGTCCGCGGCGGCGATGTGAAGCGAGCTTAGGCGGGCGTATTGGGCCGACGAAGGCAGGTAAAGTAGACGCGTTGATAACTACCCCCCCATAAATGATATTGTTTAAAAAGATAGATAATCCCTTTAATTACCATTAATTCACTTTTTACCTCTGTAATTACCTTGTACCTAAGCTTCTACAGACTGCTCCCTTAACTCAGATATTTTGACAGACTTGCATTTCAGGCAATTAGTGCTGACTCTTGAATAACTCCCTGTGCGTGAACACAATAGGCTAGATTAGGAGTTTTGCGTTACGAGTAAAAAAGCAGTGTTAAGGCTCATAACGCTGCTTTTTCACTACCACTGCTATTACGAGTCTTGTAGGTACAGCTGTCCCACACACTTTTTTGGCCGTACCGCAAATTAACTTACGCAATTTGCGTAAAGTCTTTTTTTCAATGGGACTTCCATAATGCCACTATTACAAGCTTTTTTTTTTTTGGAGGTCAAAAAGTGAGCAGTACAGCCTATCCCGCAAGATTCGTAACGCATTCTAAAGTCAGTAGTTATGAGTTTTACGCTACAAAGCTGTAGAATAAAACTCATAACTAAAGTGTTAAAAAGTACACTAACACCCATAAACTACCTACTAACCCCTAGACCGAGGCCCTCCCGCATCGCAAACACTAAAATAAAATTTTTAACCCCTAATCTGTCGCTCCGGACATTGCCGCCACTAGAATAAACATATTAAACCCTAAACCGCTGCACTCCCGCCTCGCAAACACTAGTTAAATATTATTAACCCCTAATCTGCTGTCCCTAACATCGCCGCAACCTACCTTTCAGTTATTAACCCCTAATCTGCCACCCCCAACATCGCCGCTACTATACTAAAGTTATTAACCCCTAAACCTAAGTCTAACCCTAAACCCGAACATCCCCTAACTTAAATATAATTAAAAGAAATCTAAATAAAAATTCCTATCATTACCTAAATTATTCCTAATTAAAACTAAATACTTACCTGTAAAATAAACCCTAAGATAGCTACAATATAACTAATAGTTGCATTGTAGCTAGTTTAGGGTTTATTTTTATTTTACAGGCAATTTTGTATTTATTTTAACTAGGTAGAATAGTTACTAAATAGTTATTAACTATTTACTAACTACCTAGCTAAAATAAATACAAATTTACCTGTAAAATAAAACCTAACCTGAGTTACACTAAACCCTAACCTTACACTACAATTAAATAAATTACCTAAATTAAATACAATTACCTAAATTACAAAAACAAACACTAAATTACACAAAATAAAAAACAAATGATCAGATATTTTAAACTAATTACACCTAATCTAATAGCCCTATCAAAATAAAAAAAGCCCCCCCAAAATAAAAAAAAACCCTAGCCTAAACTAAACTACCAATAGCCCTTAAAAGGGCCTTTTGCGGGGCATTGCCCCAAATAAATCAGCTCTTTTACCTGTAAAAAAAAATACAAGGATAATCTACAAAAGGTTATACAGACTGCGCAAAGGTTAGGGTATATATGCTTTAAGATTTAAGGGGATATTTCTCCTAAATCCCCAGGGGAAAGGACAACAGAGAACAATTAAAATCTAAAGCGCCAGTACAGGCAAAATATACCCAAGAAAAAGAGAGCATGCAATTTAGTGTTTAAATAAAAAAATAATTTATTCTTCAACAAATGTCACAAAAAGAACCTAAAAAAAAAAAAAAAAAAATATGTATAACATGAGATGAAAATCTCCTAGGTATAAATTAAACCTTATACAAGAATTCAGACAATAAAATATGTGATTGGCCAATCTCTATTAAAATGTGAGTAATCTATAAAAGCATTTACACAAGGAAAATTACACATATATTGTAGGTTACTAATGTAAGCAACTAGAACTGTATGTATCAGAATATCAAGCAATTTGTAACACAATATCTATCATCAAATTATCTACTGATAATCTGAGTATGTGCGCTAAGTGCATAAACCAAATAGCTTCCGTTAAATATGGCTAAGTCAGCATATCAGTAAAATGTCCACAAAGGTGCAGATGAATATGAGTGATTTACTGGTATCCGTGATTGACAAAGGCTGAAGCAATTTCAGCGGAAACGCGTTGCGGATCTCCTAGTGTGCATCAAGAGGAAGAAAAGAAAGGATCAGCTGTAGAGCCGGCACCCCACAGCTCAAACCAGACACTCCCATAATACTAAGCTAATCAGTGCCCTAACCGGTATAGGTGATAACTGAGCAAGAGACAGAAGTGTTTGTAGCTGGGGTTTACAGCGCGGCTTCAAGATCAGCAAAAACAGTTACACTTCCTATTTTGGAGGCATTTTCTTCTAAAAGGTGACATCGGACAAAGAAGACAGCTCATTCCATTCTAAGAGCTGAACTTAAAAGGATCACTTAAACAGGTACCTGTAGTTTCTAGTGGATCCATTTGAGCACTAAAAAACACTGTGCTACACTAAAGGAATCACGGATACCAGTAAATCACTCATATTCATCTGCACCTTTGTGGACATTTTACTGATATGCTGACTTAGCCATATTTAACGGAAGCTATTCGGTTTATGCACTTAGCGCACATACTCAGATTATCAATAGATAATTTGATGATAGATATTGTGTTACAAATTGCTTGATATTCTGATACATACAGTTCTAGTTGCTTACATTAGTAACCTACAATATATGTGTAATTTTCCTTGTGTAAATGCTTTTATAGATTACTCACATTTTAATAGAGATTGGCCAATCACATATTTTATTGTCTGAATTCTTGTATAAGGTTTAATTTATACCTAGGAGATTTTCATCTCATGTTATACATATTTATTTATTTATTTTTTTTAGGTTCTTTTTGTGACATTTGTTGAAGAATAAATTATTTTTTTATTTAAACACTAAATTGCATGCTCTCTTTTTCTTGGGTATATTTTGCCTGTACTGGCGCTTTAAAAAAAAATACAAACAACCCCCCCAACAGTAAAACCCACCACCCACACAACCAACCCCCCCTAATAAAAAGCTAATTAAAAAAACCTAAGCTTCCCATTGCCCTGAAAAAGGCATTTGGATGGGCATTGCCCTTAAAAGGGCATTTAGCTCTATTGCTGCCCTAACCTAAAAATAAAACCTACCCAATAAACCCTTAAAAAAAACTAACACTAACCCCTGAAGATCTACTTACAGTTTTGAAGAGCCGACATCCATCCTCAACGAAGCCGGGAGAAGTCCTCAATGAAGCGGCAAGAAGTCCTCAACAAAGCCGGGAGAAGTCTTCATCCAAGCCGGCAGAAGTGGTCCTCCATCCGGTGAGGAGCGGGTCCATCTTCAAGACATCCGGCGCGGAGCATCCTCTTCAAACAAAGTCTTCTTCCCGAATGAATGTTTCTTTAAGTGACATCATCCAAGATGGCGTCCCTTGAATTCCGATTGACTGATAGAATTCTATCAGCCAATCGGAATTAAAGGTGAAAAAATCCAAGGTGATCCAATCAGCCAATAGGATTGAGCTTGCATTCTATTGGCTGATTGGAACAGCCAATAGAATGCGAGCTCAATCCTATTGGCTGATGCGACGTTGGGGGTGGCTGATTAGGGATTAATAAATGTAGGTAGGTGGCGGCAATGTTAGGGATGGCAGATTAGGGGTTAATAATATTTAACTAGTGTTTGCGATGCGGGAGTACGGCGGTTTAGGGGTTAATATGTTTATTATAGTGGCGGTGACGTTGGGGGCAGTAGATTAGGGGCTAATAACATTATGTAGGTGTCGGCAATGTTGGGGGCAGCAGATTAGGGGTTAATAAATATAATGTAGGTGTCGGCGATGCTGGGGGCAGCAGATTAGGGGTTCATAAGTATAATGTAGGTGTCGGCGATGTCAGGAGCGGCAGATTAGGGGTAAATAAATATAATGTAGGTGTCGGCGACGTTGGGATCGGCAGATTAGGGGTTAATAAATGTAGGTAGGTGGCGGCGATGTTAGGGGCGGCAGATTAGGGGTTAATAATATTTAGCTAGTGTTTGTGATGCAGGAGTGCAGCGGTTTAGGCGTTAATATGTTTATTATAGTGGCGGCGATATCCGGAGCAGCAGATTAGGGGTTAATAAGTATAATGTAGGTGTCGGCGATGTCGGGGGCGGAAGATTAGGTGTTAATAAGTGGAAGATTAGGGGTGTTTAAACTCTGGGTTTATGTTAGGGTGTTAGGTGTAAACATAAATTTAGTTTCCCCATAGGAATCAATGGGGCTGCGCTACGGAGCTTTACGCTGCTTTTTTGCAGGTGTTAGGCTTTTTTTCAGCCGGCTCTCCCCATTGATGTCTATGGGGAAATCGTGCACAAGCACGTAAAACTAGCTCACCGCTGCCTTAAGCAGCGCTGGTATTGGAGTGCGGTATGGAGCACAATTTTGCTCTACGCTCACTTCTTGCCTAATAACGCCGGGTTTATGAAAACCTGTAATACCAGCGCTGTAGGTAAGTGAGCGGTGACAATAACGTACAAGTTAGCACCGCACAGCTCTTACCGCAAAACTCGTAATCTAGCCGAATGTTATTTATATGAAACACATGAACAAACACCCTCTAGCTGTGAAAAACTGTAAACTGCATTCAGATAAGAGGCGGCCTTCAAGGGCTTAGAAATATGCAAAAGAGCCTACCTTGGTTTAGCTTTTAACTAATAATACCAAGAGAACAAAGAACATTTGATGATAAAAGTAATTTAAATTAGAATAAATAAAGCTTTGGAAAAGCTTATGCACGTGAAGGCATTTTGTTATAGAACTATCATTCAAAATTTGCTACACCTTAAATCGTGCTGCCCTAAGCCCAGGACAAAATATGCCCCTAGTTATCATGATTTGTCAAATTGTTAGCTTCACTGAACCTGACTAGATGTGAAAATAGGATTTTACAAAACAAATGTGCAATGCATGAGGATTTTATAACACCTAATAGAAAAGATTGGCTTGGTCTTATAGTTTGTTTTAACATATACTTGTCAGAGAGTTGCTGCTTATGTGCTGGGTTTGCATATAGTATTTGCTGTAATTCCTGCTCACACAAAGCACTAAGTACAGAAGAACTCTCAACTGACCTGTTATTTGCTTGATTATTAAAAATTGTGACTTTGATGTTAATGCATTCAATATCTTTTTACATTCACACAGTATGTTAATTTGTTGCAAGACAGCCAAGCTGAAGAATAATGTAATTACAACGGTGTGAATTTAAGGTAGTTTGCTCACTTGCATTTGATTGAAGAAGATGAAAAAAAAACATAATTTAAGCTTACCTGATTAATTTCTTTCATGGTGGTGAGAGTCCACGATCCATTACTTCTTGGAATTACTCTTGCCTGACACTTGGAGGAAGCAAAGATTCCCAAACCCCAAGAGCTCTATAAAACCCATCTCACCTCACCGGCACCTCAGTCTAACGTATAGCCAGGCAAAAGTGGTTTGAAAAAGAAATAAGAGCAAAAAAATAGCAGGGAAAAAAGGGTGGGGTCGCGTGGACTCTCAGCACCATGAAAACAATTTAATTTATCAGCTAAGCATAAATTATGTTTTCTTTGATACAGATGGTGAAAGTCCAAAATCCATTACTCCTAGGAACTTATACCCACACTGTAGAGTCTTCAAGTAATGAAACATAAAGGGTGGAATTTAAGAAACATCTTTTTTCACTGAAAAACTAAATCCACAACCCCAAAAGAACCAAAAAGGGCAAAACAATGCAATTAAAAATAACCAACAGACAAAAAAAATCAATCGCAAAGAAGACCAAGTTGCTGCCTTGTAAATTTGGTCAACTGAAGCCTCATTCTTAAGAGCACAAGAAATGGCAATTGGTCTAGTAGAAAGAGCAGTGACCCATTAATGTGGAGGCTGACCTGCCTCCAAGTAAACCTTATGGATCAGAAGTTTAAATCAAGTCAAAGAAATTGCAGAAGCTTTCTGCCTTTTCCTGGAACCAGAAAAGTGAACAAACAAACTAGAAGTTTGTCTAAAAACTATAGTAGCGTCAACATCCTTCAATGGATTAACAACATCCCAATTATGCAAAAAAACTCTGTGAAGAATTTTAGGGATTAGGACACAAAGGGACAACAATTTCCTGACTGAAATTGTCTGAAAATACAACCCTAGGCAAGAAAACAAAATTAGTCCTAAAAACTGCCTTATCCAGAAAAAAAAAGATAAGGAGGATCAGTGTAGATAATTCAGAAGCTCCTCTAGCAGAAGAAATAGGCAAAAGAAACAAAACTTGGTATTTTGGTGCTGGACTGACCGTTATAGGCAGGATCAGACTGATATACTACAGGAAAGTTCTAATTGATAAAAAGCATTACTGGGCTAAAAAGAAGCTGCACCCAGGTGGTAAATCGCCATAGAACAAGCTAACAAGTTCTTAGAGTGTTCTTCTCTCTATGTCTATTAAGTCTCCTCAAAAGAAACAAAACCTTATGCATCGGCCCAAAATGAGAAGCCTGTAAAACCTTCAAAACTAAGATAAGACTCCAAGGAGGTCAACTGGCTTAATACTAGACAAAGCCTCAACAAAGCTATGAATAATTGGAAGATTAGCAAACTTTGAGAGGAATAGAACTGAAGGGCTGAGATCTGACCCTTCAAAGAACTGATGGATAAACCGTTATCCAAACCATCTTGCAAAAACTGCAAAAATCCAAGGAATTCTAAAAGCATGCCATGAAAAAACATGATCTGCACACCAAGAAATAGAGGTCCTCTAAACCTTATAATCTTTTTTGACACAGGCTTACAAGCCTGTATCACAGTCTCAATAACAGAATCAGAGAATCCTCTCAGCTTAAGAACCTTTCGTTCAATCTCCATGCCATCAAGCTTAAAGATTTGAGACTGATGAGAAAAACAGAAGGTCTGAATGCAAAGGAAGTGACCAAGGTGGGCAACTGGACATCTGAACTAAATCTGCATACCAAACTCTGTCAGAGCAATTACAATCACTGACATTCCATCTTGTCTGATTTCAGCAATCACACTGGGAAGCAGAACCAGAGCTGGAAAAAAAATAAGAAAGACAAAATAACAAGAGAACTACCAGAGCATCCACAAACACTGCTTGAGGATCCCTGTATCTTATGCATAGGCCTCACAAAGTACCTAGGAAGTTTAAGATTCAACTGTGAGGCCATTACATCTATCTCTGGGAGACCCCAAAGAATCAACTATTTGATTGAAGAGATCCAGATGAAGAAACCACTCTCCTGGATGCAGTGACTGATGACTGCTTCCCAGTTGTCCACTCCTGGAATATGAACAGCAGAAATTTATAACAATTGAATTCTGCCCAAGAAAGAATTTTGGATACTTCTCTCCTGACTAGGGAACTATGAGTTCCCACCTGATGATTGATATATGCTACTGATGTAACATTGTCTGTCTGAAATCGGAGATAAAACTCCCATTTCAACAACTATGCATCGCTCTGAAAATTGTTCTAAAATATTTGTAGATAACCTTGCCTCCCAAGGAGACCAAACCCCTTGCATCCTCTGATTCCACCAGACGGCCCCCCACCCTGAAAGACTTGCATCTGTAGAGATTACAGATCAAGAAAGACTTACAACAGAAGTCCCCTGCGACAGAGACTGGCTTGTTCTGATTCTGAAGTCTAGATAATAAATCTAGATAAATCTTTTGGGATAGAGTATGATCCCTGCATCACTGCCGAAGCATACAAAACTGAAGAGACTTCATGAGAGAACAAACATGCAAAGCCGCAATCATTAAACCCAACACCTCCATGCAAAAAGCAACAGAGGGAAAGAAAGAAACTGAAGGTTTAGATGGGTGGACACTAACTTCTCCTGCTTAGATCTGTCAAGGAAAGATTAATGGAAACAAGCTATATGAATCCCCAGAAAAAAAACCATGTCTGAGAAAACCAATAACTATGTTGTTGAATAAACTACAATAGTCTGCTGGTGTGAGATTTTGCCAAATAAAAAAATGGAGCTTGAACCAAGAAATCATTCAGGTTAGAAAACACTGCAATTCCCTGAGTTCTGATCACAGACAGAAGGGTACCCAGGTGCTTGGAAAATATTCTGGAAGCTGTAGCCAGACCAAACGGTAGAACAACAAACTGAAAATTCTAGTCCAGAAAGGCAAAACTTAGAAACTGATGTTGTTCCCTGTGAATAGGGACATTAGGATAAGCATCCTTCAAATCTATTGAAAACATAAACTGACCTTGCAGAACAAAAGTCAAAAAAGTATGAATTGTCTCCATTTAGAAAGTAGGAATTTGTTCAGGCCTTTAGATCCAGAACTGGTCTCAAAGTTCCCTGCTTCTTAGGAACAAGGAAGACGTTAGAATAAAACCCTATTCCCTGTTCCAACAAAGGAATAGGAAAAATCCCTCCGATAGATTCTAGATCTGAAACTGACTGAAAAAAAGCCTTCACAGGATTTCTCAGAATATTGGACAGAAAAAAAAAACTTTCCTTGGGAGGCCTTAGTCTGAAACCAATTCAATAACCATTGTAGGCTATATTTATTTAGAACTCAGGAATCCAAGCTTCCTGAAAGAATCTTAACCTGCCCCCTACCAGAGCCGCTGGATTGGGGGTCGCACCTTCATTCATACATGGATAAAGGAGTGGATTTCTTAGACTGCTTAGACTTGTTCCATATAGAATTTGGCTTACAGATGGAACAAAAGGAACCTTGCTTCTGTGTAGTGTAATTTGATGCCCTGTTTTGACAAAAACAGATGAAAATGATTAGGAGTTTAAAATTTACCCTTTGACTTCTAGTCCTGATCTCCTTTATCTCCCATCACAGTAGAGATCATGGGGGGTAGTTTATCAACGTGTCAACTTTCCTGCCTTCGCCGGCCCAATACGCCCACCTAAGCTCGCCTCACATCGCCGCCGCGGACCTGAAAAAATTAGCCTAAGTTATCAAGTAAAGCTGTCAAAAAGCCGCGGGGCGATGAGCAGCGGACTGTGAGAGTTTTCACTCATCCGATCTCGCTGCTCTTCGGCTGTTTGACAGCTTTCTTGCTAGCCTGTCACTAAGCACTCACACTAAACTACACTGTTCTACCCCCTATACCGGCGCCCTCGGAGCCCCCCGCAACTAAATAAAGTTAGTAACCCCTAACCCGCCGCTCCTAGACCCCGCCGCAAGTCTTATAAATGTATTAACCCCTAAACCGCCACTCCCGGACAACGCTGCCACCTACATTATACCTAGTAACCCCTATCCTGCCCCCCCCTATACCGTCGCCCTCTATAATAAAGTTATTAACCCCTATCCTGCTGATCCCGCACCTCGCCGCAAATAAATAAATAGTTTAACCCCTAAACCGCCGCTCCCTGAAACCTAAGTCTAACACTAACCCTAACACCCCCCTAACTTAAATATTAATTAAATAAATCTAAATAATATTTCTATTATTAACTAAGTTAATCCTATTTAAAACTAAGTACTTACCTTTAAAATAAACCCTAATATAGCTACAATTTAAATAATAATTATATTGTAGCTATCTTAGGATTTATTTTTATTTTACAGGTAACTTTCAATTTATTTTAACTAGGTACAATAGCTATTAAATAGTTATTAACTATTTAATAGCTTACCTAGCTAAAATAAAGAGAAATGTACCTGTAAACTAAAAACTTACCTAAGTTACAATTACACCTAACACTACACTATACTTTAATAAATTATTCCTATTTAAAACTAAATACTTACCTGTAAAATAAACCCTAAGATAGCTACAATATAATTAATAATTACTTTGTAGCTATCTTAGGATTTATTTTTATTTTACAGGTAACTTTGTATTTATTTTAGCTAGTTAGAATAGTTATTAAATAGTTATTAACTATTTAATAACTACCTAGCTAAAAGAAATACAAAATTACCTGTAAAATAAATCCTAACCTAAGTTACAATTAAACCTAACACTACACTATCATTACATTAAATAAATAAATTAACTACAAATAACTACAATTAAATACAATTACATAAACTAACTAAAGTACAAAAAATAAAAAAGCTAAGTTACAAAAAATAAAAAAAATAAGTTACAAACATTTAAAAAAATATTACAACAGTTTTAAGCTACTTACACCTAATCTAAGCCCCCTAATAAAATAACAAACCCCCCAAAATAAAAAAAAATGCCCTACCCTATTCTACATTAAAAAAGTTCAAAGCTCTTTTACCTTACCAGCCCTTAAAAGGGCCTTTTGTGGGGGCATGCCCCAAAGAATTCAGCTCTTTTGCCTGTAAAAGAAAAATACAACCCCCCCCAACATTAAAACCCACCACCCACAAACCCCTAATCTAACCCAAACCCCCCTTAAAATAACCTAACACTAATCCCCTGAAGATCATCCTACCTTGAGTCGCCTTCACTCAACCGAGCAGCGATGGAACCGAAGCGGACATCTGGAGCAGCAGAAATGATCATCCAAGGGGCGCTGAAGAAATCTTCCATCCGATGAAGTGATCCTCCAAGCGGTGCTGAAGAAATCTTCCATCCGGGCGATGTCATCTTCCAAGAGACGCTGAAGAAGTCTTCTATCCGGGCGAGGTCATCTTTCAAGCCGGGTCTTGAATCTTCATCCCGCCGACGCGGAACATCCTTCTTTCCCGACGGACTACCGACGAATGAAGGCTCCTTTAAGGGACGTCATCCAAGATGGCGTCCCTTCAATTCCCATTGGCTGATAGGATTCTATCAGCCAATCGGAATTAAGGTAGGAAAAATCTGATTGGCTGATTGAATCAGCCAATCAGATTCAAGTTCAATCCGATTGGCTGATCCAATCAGCCAATCAAATTGAGCTCGCATTCTATTGGCTGTTCCGATCAGCCAATAGAATGCGAGCTCAATCTGATTGGCTGATTGGATCAGCCAATCGGATTGAACTTGAATCTGATTGGCTGATTCAATCAGCCAATCAGATTTTTCCTCCTTAATTCCGATTGGCCGATAGAAATCAGCCAATGGGAATTGAAGGGACGCCATCTTGGATGACGTCCCTTAAAGGAGCCTTCATTCGTCGGTAGTCCGTCGGGAAAGAAGGATGTTCCGCGTCGGCGGGATGAAGATTCAAGACCCGGCTTGAAAGATGACCTCGCCCGGATAGAAGACTTCTTCAGCGTCTCTTGGAAGATGACATCGCCCGGATGGAAGATTTCTTCAGCGCCGCTTGGAGGATCACTTCATCGGATGGAAGATTTCTTCAGCGCCCCTTGGAGGATCATTTCTGCCGCTCCGGATGTCCTCTTCGGTTCCATCGCTGCTCGGTTGAGTGAAGACGACTCAAGGTATGATGATCTTCAGGGGATTAGTGTTAGGTTATTTTAAGGGGGGTTTGGGTTAGATTAGGGGTTTGTGGGTGGTGGGTTTTAATGTTGGGGGGGTTGTATTTTTCTTTTACAGGCAAAAGAGCTGAATTCTTTGGGGCATGCCCCCACAAAAGGCCCTTTTAAGGGCTGGTAAGGTAAAAGAGCTTTGAACTTTTTTAATGTAGAATAGGGTAGGGCATTTTTTTATTTTGGGGGGGTTTGTTATTTTATTAGGGGGCTTAGATTAGGTGTAAGTAGCTTAAAACTGTTGTAATATTTTTTTAAATGTTTGTAACTTATTTTTTTTATTTTTTGTAACTTAGCTTTTTTTATTTTTTGTACTTTAGTTAGTTTATGTAATTGTATTTAATTGTAGTTATTTGTAGTTAATTTATTTAATTAATGTAATGATAGTGTAGTGTTAGGTTTAATTGTTACTTAGGTTAGGATTTATTTTACAGGTAATTTTGTATTTCTTTTAGCTAGGTAGTTATTAAATAGTTAATAACTATTTAATAACTATTCTAACTAGCTAAAATAAATACAAAGTTACCTGTAAAATAAATATAAATCCTAAGGTAGCTACAATGTAACTATTAATTATATTGTAGCTTTCTTAGGGTTTATTTTACAGGTAAGTATTTAGTTTTAAATAGGAATAATTTATTAAAGTATAGTGTAGTGTTAGGTGTAATTGTAAGTTAGTTTTTAGTTTACAGGTACATTTCTCTTTATTTTAGCTAGGTAAGCTATTAAATAGTTAATAACTATTTAATAGCTATTGTACATAGTTAAAATAAATTGAAAGTTACCTGTAAAATAAAAATAAATCCTAAGATAGCTACAATATAATTATTATTTATATTGTAGTTATATTCGGGTTTATTTTAAAGGTATTTAATTTTAAATAGGATTAACTTAGTTAATAAGAGAACTATTATTTAGATTTATTTAATTAATATTTAAGTTAGGGGGGTGTTAGGGTTAGTGTTAGACTTAGGTTTAGGGGTTAATAATTTTATTACAGTGGCGGCGGTGTAGTGGGGGGCAGGATAGGGGTTAATAAATTTATTATAGGTGGCGACGGTGTAGGGGGGGCAGGATAGGGGTTAATAAATTTATTATAGGTGGAGACGGTGTAGGGGGGGCAGGATAGGGGTTAATAAATTTATTATAGGTGGCGACGGTGTAGGGGGGGCAGGATAGGGGTTAATAAATTTAATATAGGTTGCGGGGGTCCGGGAGCGGCGGTTTAGGGGTTAAACTATTTAGTTGCGGCGAGGTGCGGGATCGGCAGGATAGGGGTTAATACATTTATTATAGAGGGCGGCGGTATGGGGGGGCAGGATAGGGGTTACTAGGTATAATGTAGGTGGCGGTGGGCTCCGGGAGTGGCGGTTTAGGGGTTAATATGTACAGAGTAGCTTGCGGTGGGCTCCGGGAGCGGCGGTTTAGGGGTTAACATATTTATTATAGTGTCGGTAGGCTCCGGGAGCGGCGGTTTAGGGGGTAATAACTTTAGTTGCGGCAGTGTAGGGGGGACAGATTAGTGGTGTTTAGACTCGGGGTACATGTTAGGGTGTTAGGTGTAGACATCTCCCATAGGAATCAATGGGATGTCTGGCAGCAGCGAACTTGTACTTTCGCTATGGTCAGACTCCCATTGATTCCTATGGGATCCGCCGCCTTCAGGGTGGCGGTTTGAAAACCAGGTACGCTGGGCCGGAAAAGTGCCGAGCGTACCTGCTAGTTTTTTGATAACTAGCAAACGTAGTCAGATTGTTGTGTGCGGAACATCTGGAGTGACGTAAGAATCGATCTGTGTCGGACTGAGTCCGGCGGATCGAAGTTTACGTCACAAAATTCTACTTTTGCCGGTCTGTAGCCTTTGATAACTAAGGCGAATCAGCCTCACCACAAATACGCTGCGGAATTCCAGCGTATTTGAGGTTGACGGCTTGATAACTACCCCCCCATGGGTCCCAAACCAGAACCAAATAACATATTTCCCTGAAAAGAGAGAGATAAAAGTGTAATGCTAGGTAAATGGTTTGGAGGAATTACTTTATGAACCACTCAGTCTCACAAAATGTCGGGATTGAAAATGTACAACCCCTGTTCTGATCCTAGACTGAGGGCCCAGAATGGGAGTTTAGCAGCTATGACAAGTACCAGGATACCACAATATTTAGTATGACACAGAGTGTTTAAATTTAACTTAGAATTCAATCTGTGGCAAGAGTATATTACGAAACAATTCATGCAAAGTAATGACACACAGTGTTAAATTCAATCAGTCCTCCTGTCTCCTCTGAACAGCATGCTGTGTGTCAGATAATGAAGACAGTTCACTTTAAGACAGCTGTGTTGCAAGAGCCATGCAGTGGAATCAATGTAAGCAAGGTAACACAGTTCTATTTACAATTTGTACACTTCCGTACTTTGCAGTTATATGAGAGGTCTAAGACAGCACTATTGTCAGGTTAGGAAATGTCCTGAAGAAGACTCAAATGCTTGGGCGAACTTAAACGACACCCTTGCACTCTGAGTTTAATCCAGGACGTGACCCCACGACAACTTCTATAAAACAAGGTACTCAGAATATGGAGCAGTGTTGGTCTGAGTCCTCAGGGAAGAGTACAGGAATGTAAGATATAAGCCAGATAGACTTCAGAATAAGGAGCTGTATGCAGGCAGTTCTGGAATAGTCCTCCTCAGATCCAGGATAGCAGGAGTAGAGAACTTATACTCAGACAGAAGGAGGGTTAAACACAGTGTAGTCAGTACATGCAGAGTTTGGAATCAAATTATCAAGCAGTTTGAGGGTTTACACAGAGTAGTCAGTATTTGCAGAGTTTGGCAACAGGTAATCAGGCAGTTTGAGGGTTAATACAGTGTAGTCAATACTTGCAGAGTCCAGCAACAGGTAATCAGGCAGTTTGAGGGTTAATACAGAGTAGTCAGTACTTGCAGAGTTTGGCAAAAGGTATTCAGGCAGTTTGAGGGTTAACACAGAGTAGTCAATACTTGCAGAGTTCAGCAACAGGTATTCAGGTAGTTTGAGGGTTAACACAGAGTAGTCAATACTTGCAGAGTTCAGCAACAGGTAATCAGGCAGTTTGAGGGTTAACACAGAGTATTCAATACTTGCAGAGTTCAGCAACATATAATCAGGCAGTTTGAGGGTTAACACAGAGTATTCAACACTTGCAGAGTTCAGCAACAGGTAATCAGGCAGTTTGAGGGTTAACACAGAGTATTCAATACTTGCAGAGTTCAGCAACAGGTAATCAGGCAGTTTGAGGGTTAACACAGAGTATTCAATACTTGCAGAGTTCAGCAACACGTAATCAGGCAGTTTGAGGGTTAACACAGAGTATTCAATACTTGCAGAGTTCAGCAACAGGTAATCAGGCAGTTTGAGGATGAATAAAGGATACTTCACTCAGGAGCCACGAAGGAACAAACAAACGGGCACCGGGGAAACTGGGAAACAACCGGGATCACAACAAATTACTGAGCACAGGAAGTTGGGAGGTGGTGGCTTATAAAGGGAGCAGGTGAGACTTAAAGGGAGAGTAACAGAAGACAGAATTAATGACAAAAAGCCTGGATTTATAAACCATATCAGCAGACCAAGGGGCTTATTTATTAATGTGCGAGCGGACATGATCCGATATTGCAGGTCATGTCCGCTGCACATTGCTAAATTTTAGTATTTTTTTTAAATTTTACCTTTTGAGCAATCCGACGATAAGTGCAGCACTTCCGTCCGGCATTTTATCAAATTGATTGACATATGAAGATTCTTAAAAGAACGAATCCTTGTTTCCCCCCCGGAGCGTTTAGACCCTTTGCATAAACGTCACGGGAAACAAGGATTCGTTCTTTTAAGAATATTCATCTGTCAGTAAATTTGACAAAATGCTGGGCGGGTAAGCTGCGCTTATCGTCGAAGCTCTCAAAAGGTAAAAATTTTAAAAAATACTGAAATATAACAAATTTGATGAATTTAATCCACCCTCATTTTGCAAAGTCTATCCAATGCCGTGGAGCAGTTGCGTTAAGTTGACTTTCACTTTAAATTAACACATGGAATTTTAATGATCTCAAAATTGCAGTTGGACAGATATATGTTGTGCATATATCTAGCAAGTTATATTATTAAAATATGTTTAAAAATACCTTGCTAAATCTTCTGTCAATGTCCCTCTGGACTGCTTTATTTATTCTTTTAGTGGCAGGTAGTTTACCCAGTCACATGGCTACTAGCCAAACGGCTACTTTTAATTAAAAAAATGCTCCACTGTTCCACTTTTTTTAGGAATAGCATGAATGTTTAAATACACACAGCAACACTCATTAATGAGCTTTGGAGGGAGAAAATAAGCAGCAGTCTTTTTTGTGGGCTTGATAACTTGCTCCAAACATTCCCTCAAGTAGGTGCAGCCTTGGTAGTGGTCAGTGAACAAAGCCTAAAATATAAAATAAAATACAAAATGAAACAATGCCCTAATGGTGAAATATTTCAAAGTAGAAGAATGTGAATAAAGTGGGAAGTGATATACTCACAAAGATAGGGCTTAAGTCATTCAAAGTCACAAACCGCGGCTCCAGATGCCGCCGGATATCCAATCCGGAAGTGGAAGGTGCAAAGATCACGGATGACAGATATAAACACGGGGATTAACAATGAGTAAGAAAGGCACTCAAATGAGCAGCAAAATTATATTAGATAAAAAAAAACAAATTTATTTGAACATAATTTAAAAGCGTGTACAACAAGGCAGAGAGAGCAAACGGTCAAACCAAAATATATCCTTTGATAGTGCACTACATTGTTTGTTCACTTATATTGTTTATTGTGAATAACAAATTATCTATTGTTTAATTACTGAGCGTGATGATTTAGCGTGAACTTTGGCCTATGCTCAGAACGTCAGTTTGTGCATATACTTTTGTAAGCCATTGTGTTTTGTGAATGCACTCTATGGGCTCCATTTATTAAGCAACAGATGCTGCTTCGGATGCCCAGAAGATCCTGAAACGGAAGTTAAGAAGCAGTAGACATAAGACCGCTGCTTCTTAACCAGTCCCCCACCTCTTAGGTGGCTGATTGAAATCATCCTGATCCAATACGATTGGGATGATTGACAGCTCCTGCTAGCGGCCAGGGGTGACATTTCACAAGAGTATGCTGTAAGCATTTAGCGATAACCAGCGTCATGTCTGCTCGCGATTTAATAAATTTACCCCTTTATATTGTTTGGTAATAAATTGGAGTTTCTGATGCAACCTTTTTCACACTTTAGCAGTGATTTCTTAGATTATTGAGTCTTCCTTTTTTAGTTGTTTTATAAATGAATATATACTGACTATTTTCTTTGTGCATTCATTTGGACATTCGTTTAGTTAAAATGCAATGAACATTACATTTTTGTCACAAATGTGCATTTGTATGAAAATGAATGCACATCTTTAGTGTTCATATGTCTGTAAATACATATATACACATATAAATACATAAATACATCTGTACACACAGGTAAACGTGTATGTATATATGTGTATGTGTGTGTGTGTGTGTGTGTATATATATATATATATATATATATATATATATATATATATATATATATATATATATATATATATATATATATATATATTTAGACATGTATATGTATGTATCTCTATGTTAAAGCCCTTTGCAGACCTTTTTTTTCTTACACCTAAGATCTCATATCTTTGAGAACTTATAACTTTATCCAAAAAAAGAATGGTCTATGATTAAGGCTCATGCCGCAACTGGTAAGACCTTTTCTAAACCTATGATAGCAACGAGGTGGATGATTTTTAACTGATGGAATAAAGCTTTTGAGTTTTTTAAGGATTTTCCGTTTCTACTTTCTTTTTTTGGATATATCGATGAACGGAAAGAGAGAGGTCTCCGATGTTCACTTAAGAATCCTGACTGTGGTGGCAATAATTTGGTTGTTTCGCCGAGTGGAGTGGGAGGAGTCTGCCGACGTAGCACAGTACCTGTTCCTAGGAAGCCTACATCGAGACCACGGCAAGCAGTGGAGGGGTTAGAGGAGTGATTGAATTCCCAGGCCCTCCTCTGGCTGGTAAATCCCCGGTGAGTTTATGGAGGCGGAGTTAAATACCCGTGAATTAAGGGATCCTGAGGAAAGAAGGGGATCAAGTGCAAGCTTCAAATGAAGGTCGGTACTTAATACTATTTAAGTGAATAAGACTCTGGTTTATACTGGCGCTTGATGGACTGTGATCTATAACGGGTGTGTGACCCAAACCCTTTGTTACATTATTTCTGAATTATTTTTTTTATTAGTGTTATTATGAGTGTAATTGTACTTTTAAATGTATTTTTGAGATGTTTTATGACACTTTTTATTTGAGTGTAATAGTTAACCAGAGCTCTGAAATTATATTATTTTATTTATGTACGTTTCCTAATTTCAAAAAGTGATTTGAACTTTTTTTTAAAAAAATTTTTATTAAATAAAATCAAAACAGATAAAAATATGTTTTCTAACATATTGCCAATGTGTTGAAGTTGAAAAAGTCCAAAAATCACTTAAAAGGTTTAGTACATATTGTGAATTATCTGTCAGCTATCATAGCTCACTCTCAAGATTCTATAAAGGCATTTTTTTGTCTCTCTCTCTAAGGCGTAACCTGCATTTTTAGATGTCAAGGAGAGACAAGATCTGCACAATATAGTAGAGATGTGCAGCCAAGAAAATGTTTCAAACAAACTTTTCGTTCTGAATTTTCAGGGAAATTTGTTTCCTCGAACATTTGTTGGCTGCACTTATTTGGTATTTGTTTTGCTTAAAATAAAAAGAAAACTGAATTTTCGTTAAACATTTAGATTAGTTTTTGTTAAAATGACCTTTTTACCTGTAGCTACAATACTTACGTTAATGTGCTCTGAAGAGCATGCTAAGGAAATTATTAACCCCTTAATTTTTTTTAAAGGAAATGAATAAATACTGATGATCAGTATTTTTTTGTTCTCTTTCATTTTTGTTGGTGCATTCATTGGATATTCTCTTGTTTAAAACAAAACAAATATCTGATTTTCATGACGAAGGTTCTACAATATAGCACTACATGACATAGGAGTTTTATTCAATCTACACTTGGGGGTAGATTTACCAAGCGGCCGATTGGCCGCGAATGTGCAGGGGGCGGCATTGCACAAGCAGTTCACCAGAAATGCTTGTTCAATGCTAAATTCTTTGTTGTAAGCTAAACCTAGGTACGCTCATATGCTAATTTCTAATCCCTTGAAGGCTGCTGCTTATCTCAGTGCATTTCGACTGTTTTTCACAGTTAGACAGCGCTAGTTCATGTGTGCCATATAGATAACATTGTGCTCACTCCCCTGGTCAGCACTGATTGGCTAAAATCAAGTCTGTCAAAAGAGCTGAAATAAGGGGGCAGTCTGCAGAGACTTAAGTAATCACAGAGGTAAAAAGTATATTAATATAACCGTGCTGGTTATGCAAAACTGGATAATTGGTAACAAAGGAATTATCTATCTTTTACTGTTTTTATATTTTATTTTGTCTTTAATGCAGTTACATTTTGTATGAAGCAGTATATTTAGGATTGTGGTTTTACAATTTCTGATTCTACATTGAATGTTTCTGTGTAATTTTAATAAATAAGGATTATCTTACCTGAGCAAATGTGTAAAAAAAAAAATAAAGATTTTTTTTTCTTGAAATAAATAAAAGCTGTTTTCACTGCTTGTTTTGTGCCAACTCTACCTCTTACTGTTTGTGTATATTGTATACATAAGTTTGTAAACCTATTTTGTATTGTTATGCTGTTTAAAAGCACAATCTAGAAGACATGTACTGTCTTTTAAGATCTGTAGTACAGTGCATTTGAGGCATCTCTTGCAGCTACATTCTCCACAGCACATAGTAATTTCCTTTCAGAAAAAAGCATTATATTTTCATTTAGTCAGTTGATTGATTTCAAGTGAAGCTGTACGAGCAGCAGTAGTAATTTCCATTACTGAGTGTTTTACTAATTCAAAAAAAATAACAGAAACCAGAAATCAGTCAAAGTGAAAATTAAGAAGAAAATTGGTTTCTGTCTGTTGTTTCATAAACGTGTTGTCCTCTATTACAAATATATTATTAATATTATTATTTTAACAATAATTTGTAAATCTGCACCATATTCATAATAGTTTGTGATTTGTACCACTTTGCAATGGTTTCATTCACTGCTGGTCATTTTGGGTATCGGCAATAGGAATGGGCGAATGAGGTAAAAGTGCAATTAGCTTGGTAGAACAAATGTTCTTGTGGATATTCATTTTGGATAATCGTTGATAATACAGAAAATCCATTAAAATTCAGTAATTGCATGTTATTTTCGTTTTTTCAATGTTACTTTTGTTTTTGAATGTTCCTAATTAGATCGAATATCCACATCCGAAATACTGAATGTAACATTTGATTTAACAAATACTTTTCAGAGGTTCAATAGTTCATGTGGTAGGGAATTTACTAACTTGATGCATAAAAGATACAAATATATTGTTTAAAAGTTTTATATTTCAAATATTGCATAATTTGAATATTATATTTAAAGAGACCATTAGAAATACTATTAAAAAATATTATTTGAATTTTTCTATTTAGAATTTTGCATAAATAGAATATTACATTTAAAGAGACGATTAGAAATACTATTCCTAATATATTAAAAATATAGCGATAGGAATTTTTCTAATTCGAAAATTGCATCATTGGATTTAAATGATAAAATATTCAATTTGAATCATAAAATATTCTATTCAAATAATTAAATATTCAAATTATAAAAATTAAATTGAATATTCCTTTTAAAGATAGCATTAGAAATACTATTACATTAAACGAATGTTAGAATGTTGTACAAACATTAGAAATTCAAAACGAATAAGCGTGTTAAAATTAATTAAATTTTTTGAATGTTGCAAAACACTTGTCAATCCTTAATAAGCAACATTTATGTGATAGCTTTATTGTGGACAGGAATTTTGATGATAAAAAGACAAAAAAAAAAATTGGCACATAGTAATAAAACGGTTTCCTTGTGTTCAGAGTTGATGTAGAACCACGGTCCAACACTGTGACACAGGTTTGCTGTTCTGCTGTCAGCTTTGACAACATGAGCTTCAACCTGGAGGCATCTGCCTTCATATTATAAGGTAGCACTGATCATTCTTCGTTACCATATGAAGCCAGATTACTGATATTTACAGACAGGGATACTTTCTGTGTCTGTAACAATTTTTGTGTTGAAGCCGGAGGGAGGTGTGGGAGGGAGAGAGGGAGACTGGTGGGTGGCCCATTGTGAGGGGTCCCTATGCTACAGCAAAAAAGGCTAATTAGGGGAGAGGGAGGGATGGGTCCCTACACTACAGCAAAAATGGAGGGGAAAGGGCAAGGCTCAAAATTTCAAGTCCTAGGCTACTAGCCAGGACAAAATGTTACTCAGCACTTCTAATCCCAATGTGAAACATTTTGTAATATTGTTTTTATTTTAGACCATAAAAAAATTAAATAATGCTACATACAGTAATAAAATAACATAAATAAGTTCATACCAGTTAGAAAAATAAACTATGGGTTCTGGGGAAGACAACAGTTGGATAGGAAGTTGTTGAACATAGAGAGTGCAGAGAGTACTGACAGTCATGGAAGGTGGGCTAGTGGAAAATTTGAGCCCTATATATATATATATATATATATATATATATATATATATATATATATATATATATATATATATATATATATATATATATATATATCATAAACAAAGGCTCTATTTCTGTTTACATGCTGTTTAAATGCTAAAAATTCTCCGGTACTTTGGGCAAGTTTTCCTCGAAATTCCTGTTATGCCTTCAATTAAAAGTGAAAAAGCAGTCACATTAACATACATATGAAAATCATTTATCGGTAAAACCAACAACCTGTCTGCTAAGTTTATCCTCATATGTCCACACAGCTAACTGCATAGGGAATGTGTCTCAGGGCTTGATGATCAAAAACCCTCTGCCATGGAGAGAAATCACACAAAACCTTTGGGATTTTTTAGACCTTATATTGTAACATGGGACTCTCTCTTCACATACAGAACCCGGCATAGTGTGGTAAAATTGCTGTTTCTAAAATTCTTTGAGGGACTTAATTGTACTGACGAAACTTTATAGATCATCGTGCCTGAGCAGAGACTGCTCAAACATCGGCCCTAAGCCACATTGCATAATGCTGACATGATAAGATAGATCTACTCCTATGCTACAGGTTCCTGTATAATATAAACATTTAAGTTTATGCACATTAAAGAGTTCCAGACATTTTAAAAGTATTCAAACAGATCTTTACATATGCACTATTGAAAACTGGAGGGGACAACATCTGTGTATAGCTACTGTCTTAAAAATAATAAGATTATACCACCAAATATCAAACTAAACCATTATAACATAATGCGTCACAGGGTCTGTTTTAATTGCACATGAAAAGATGAAAAGAACATTATAAAATATTGTATGACATTTATGCAAGAAATGGAAAAATATCCATTAAAGCTGACAGTGTTCAAAATCCTGTGGTTTCAAACAAATCTCCCTCTGTCTCAGTGTTTTCATCCTTTAAACTGCTGCTAATCCAATCAACAGCCCAGTACATTAAAAGGTTTCTAGTCTTAAAATGACATACTCTAACAAATAAGAGCATGTCATTGTTTGATTATGATGCCCCATCAATTTCATTTTAAAAACATAAATCATTCCAAAGGTTTCTAAACACATTTCACCTGTGTGGACATATAACCACATGTATCAAACCAGTGTGGAAGAGGTTCCCGACTTGAGAACCTGTCTGCCTGACTTTGTGGCAAACTGGCAGCGGACACTGTACACCCACTGCCTGTATATATCATTACACACTCATTTGTGTGAGCACTGGCCCCTCTTCTCTTGTGCGATTGGTCAAACATGTTCAGGGTGATTTCTATCTGCCAACTCAAAGGTGACTGATAGTGTAAGAAGCAGTGGTCGGGTGTCTGCTGCTACTTACATTGTTGAAAGCAGCCCCACAAGGGCACCAACAAATATCATATGCTGCTTAGTATATTGAGCCCTTCGTGTCACATTCTCTATTGCTAAGAGTTAGAATAACTCAAGTAAAAGATAAAGCATCTCATCATGTTACTACAGTGTTTGTATGTATGTTTTATATAGAGAATGATCTGGATCAAAGTATTTGGTTGCATTGCAGCGTGTAGCAGCAAGACGCATAACAATATTGGTTTTGTAGTGTAAATTATGCGGCACATAAAGTATAATTGTTTAAAGGTTACATGATAAAGATGGTTTTGCTTTTTAAACCTTTACATAATGTAATATACTTGAATTTCCTTATAATCTTAGTAGAGACTTTGATATGAAATTCGGTCAGACAAAATCAGGTTAAAGTACATCTTTATAACCAATAAAAAGTGCCCCACTCTCACAATATTGAGATGTCCATAGTGGGATGGGTTTTTTAACAAATGGCCTTTGCATAGAAATTAGTAGGCTGACTTGTTTGTGCTCTGTGTTTTAGTAATATAAATGCCACGTAGCTCAGGCACACCAGACTTGGTGTAGACAAAGCAAGATGAGGGGGAAGATAATGTAAGTGCAAATGGACTCATTTAATAACCTCCTTCTTTTTTTTTTACAGTTCCTTCAACTGGGCCCATGTCAGACCACGATGACTTTGCTGGCCTAGCTGGGCCTTGGAATTCATCAGATCTCAGCCTTTTCAATCCAGCCAGTGTTGTTGTCCCAGTCATCTTCTCCCTCATCTTTCTCCTGGGTACAGTGGGAAACAGTCTTGTGTTGGCTGTTCTGCTAAGGAGTGGCCAGAGGACACACAACACGACCAACTTGTTCATCCTGAACCTAAGTGTTGCAGATGTCTCCTTTATTATCTTCTGTGTACCATTTCAGGCCACCATCTACTCGCTTGAAGACTGGGTGTTTGGTGCTTTCATGTGCAAAGCTGTTCACTTCTTCATATACCTCACAATGTATGCTAGCAGCTTCACTCTTGCAGCAGTGTCTGTTGATAGGTAAGTATGTGAGTCTTTAAGGGCACATGAAAGACAAACACAAACTGCTATATTATATATATACAGGTGGCCCTCGTTTTACATTGGTTCAATTTACACCGTTTCAGAATAACAACCTTTTTTTTCCAGTCTTGTGACTGCTATTGAAAAGTATTGAGAAGCAGTGCATTTATTAAAATAGCCAGTAGGTGGAGCTGTTCGTTTGTGTTGCAGCAAAGCCAAGCAAGCTGAAATTAATCAGTTTAACCAGACCTGAGCTATCGAGCAGTTTGCAAAGGAACAAGATCTTCCTGTCTATAAATCAGTCCAGATTTGAATGCATAGAAAGAACTGTTTGCAGAAAAATGCAAGTGAAGTCTGTGTTGTGTGATTATTTTATTAGGTTTATAATGCTGTTTAGCAAATGTTTTTGTTCATGTAACTTAGTTTATTTATATATTCTGTGTTGTGTGATTATTTTATTAGGTTTATAATGCTGTTTAGCATTTAAAGTCTTCATTTCAAAGCTTTAAAATAATGTATTAGGTGTTACTTATGACAATTTTGAGAGGGGCCTGGAACCTATCTCCCTCACTTTGACTTACATTATAAACTGGGTTTCAATTTACAACGGTTTCGATTTCCAACCATTCCTTCTGGAACCTAACCCCGGCGTAAACTGAGGGCCACCTGTATGTATATATATATATATATATATATAAGTATTTTTTAAGGAATTGGCCCCTTTATAGAGGTATAATGAATGGTTTACTTAAAAATGACAGTAAACATATAGGCCTCCATTTGAGAAGCTGTAAATGCAGCTTTGGAGCTCCTTTAACTGCATGATCACATGGCAGAGCTTGAAGCCAAGAGTTAACCTGCTATGCCAACTATAAATTTACATTTTTTAATCCCCTCTGACCTATCCGACTGAGAAGATTGACAGCTTGTGCAATGATGAGCAGACAGGAGCAGAGATTTCCGCCCTTGTCTGTCCATCCATTCTTAAATGGAGGTCATTGGGTGCTGCCCAAATAGCCAATAAAGGTTGGTCAATGAATAATTGGTTGCAGTGTCTCCTGTAACATTTAATTGATCATTGTTCTAGAGATGCTGCTGAACACTGCACCGCCCAGTATATATTTGCTGCAATATTTTTTTAATGTAGGCACATAGGAACCTGTCAGTGAATAATACATTATTTTACCATTAGATAGGTGTTTTATTTTTTTACTTTAATTTCCAATTCAGAAGTTATGTGGCTGTGGACCGTTATTGGTTGACAGATAGCAAAAACATAGCATGTTAGAATTATTATGATTTTTTTTTATTGAGACCTAGAATGTGTTTTAAAAATGTGACAGTATATATGCAGCAATGGAAGATGGGTAAATCATCAGATGGATAACAGTCTCTCTGTAGGAATTAATATATTAAGGAGGATTTGCCTACAGAAAAGGCAAGCTAGCAAGGTGATAGATATTTAGCTAATGACTGATACTTTGTAATAAAGCATTTTTTTTCCATAGGTACCTGGCTATCCGTTACCCCCTGCGGTCCCGTGAACTTCGGACCCCTTGGAATGCAGTTGCTACAATGGCTGTTATTTGGGGGCTTTCTGTGATATTTGCTGGGCCTTATTTGAGCTACTATGACTTGATGGACTATGAATCAAGCCACATTTGCATGCCTGGGTGGAAGGAGAGGACCCGTAAAATTATGGATACAGGCACCTTTATTGTAGGGTATGTTATTCCAGTGCTTATTGTAAGCCTATCTTACACCAGAACCATTAAGTACTTGTGGACAGCTGTTGACCCACTTGAGGATATGTCAGAATCCAAAAAAGCAAAGAGGAAGGTTACCAAAATGATTATTATTGTGACTGTCCTTTTCTGTCTCTGCTGGCTTCCTCATCATGTGGTGGTCATGTGCTATCTTTATGGTGACTTCCCCTTTAACCAGGCCACTTATGCCTTCCGTCTACTCTCCCATTGCATGGCCTATGCAAATTCTTGCCTCAATCCCATTGTCTATGCCTTGGTGTCAAAGCACTTCCGCAAAGGTTTTCAGAAAGTTTTCAGCTGTCTTCTGAGGAAAAAGGGTCGCAACAAGGTCCATGTAGTGAATGCAGCCAATGCCGAGCCTGGTTTTGATGCTGCCTCTACTGAAGTATCCCATATAAATGAGGAGCACGGAAAGAGAAATGGTCAACAAAATAGTGTTAACAGATCCAATTCATCCAGGCCACTAGGAACTCCATGATCTGTAACAGATGTGGCTAAAAGACTTCTTTATTGGGACGGTTTAAGAAAAATGTTGTGCACAATCCATTTATGTTCCTTAATTAAATGAATCCACCAAAATATACTGAGAATGGGTCTAAAGGTTATGAATAATCAAAATAATGAGTGCCAAAATGGGCCCCTGATGTAGAAAAACAACAACATAAAGCAAAATTGTACCACCTCTGGAGTTATAACACACATAACTGCTGTGAAGATGTAGGATAGAAAGCTTTGTTGTCATACACATGAATATTATTAGTCTAGAGAAGGCACAATGAGAAACAATCTTCTTCCAGTCTGATGGTAAAACAAATTGTATATGACATTGTTGTAACCAATAAGATTACTTCTCAGTGGTTGATGGTCAGACCTGCCCTTTGGAATGGCGAGTGGGGCACCCACCCAGGGCGCTGTCATTTGGGGGGCCCAGCAATGTCAGGGGTGAGGTTAAGAGACGGTGCAATGTACATCCTGTATTTAGTTTATGATGAGTTTTAACGAAAATAACTCTGTGAAGATGTAGGCTAGAATGTCTTTTGATATCATACAAATTATTATTATTAGTCTAGAGAGAGCACAATGAGACAATCTTCTATTTACAATACTGATTTTGATCTTGTTCAGACTGCTGGTAAAACAAATTGTATATTACATTCCTGTTACTAATGATATTACTTCATATTACTCTTTAGCGGCTGATGGTCAGGGCTGCCCTTTGGGCAGGGTGAGAGGGGCCCCACACATTGACAGGTTTTTCAAATGTCAAACACAGACCTGTTCAAAATTTAAAGGAATTTCTAATATAACTATTAAAGTTCTAAACTAAGTTCCCCATAAAAGATTATTCATGCATAGTATATCAAATTTTCAATGCTCTTTCATTATTTATTTTGGTCTGCAATTATATGCTTAAAATTGTTTAGATTTAAATCTCCCCAGAGAAGATGGAGTGTATAGTTCAGATTTCAGAACCCTAAATCTCCACAGTGGTTGTTTGGCAACACTAGAAAGAAATAAGATTTAAAAATATATTTTCAAAGGGTATATCCCTGGTCAGCAAAGCAATGTAAATTTTGAAAAAAATGACAGTTCTAATTATTTTTAAAACATTCCACTGTGAAGCTTTACGTTAAAAGATGTGGGCGTTATTTAAATTCCATTAATTTTAAATATTGCATCAAATAGGAGTATGAAAACATTTTATGAATATAGCGATAAAAACAAAGTAAAACATTTAAAATAACACACCTTTTCTTTTTGTAACCAAAAATGTCAACTGTACAATTGACAAGCATTATATACCGTATAACATAAATATTTACTATTTAAAATATTTTGTCCTCTTTAAATCGAGATTACCAAATACTTTACTTTTAATGAATCTGTTATAAATAAAAATAAATACAGACAAACCTGGTACTATTTCTACTTATGCAATTCGCCTTATGAAGAGTGCAAGTGTTTTTTTTGTGAATATGTCAAATAGGATTTTTGTAATCGCTATCACTTGTAAATACTACTAACCATACATTCAACATACAAAGCCAATGGGGCGGATTTAACAATGTATGGACGGACATGATCCGCATACGCTGTCTGCATTTATCATTGCACAACCATTTCTAGTGAAAAGCTTGTGCAATCGGCTGCTAGCAAGGGGGTGTCAATCAACCCGATCGTATCTGATCGGGCAGATTGCTGTCCGCAGCCTCAGAGGCGGCGGACGAGTTCAGGAGTAGCCGTCTTAGAAACAGGTGCATACGGGGCATGATAAATCAGCCCCAATATCTTTACAGAATCTTATACAATGAGCAAACATTAGAGAATTGGGCCCACAGAGATGCATTTATGTTTTACTATATTGAGAACTTGGAATACAGATAATGATAAGGCCAAATTACCACTTTGATAATTATACTGGAATGACCCTTTACGTGTGGCATAGTGAATAAAAGTGAACATATACAAATACATTCATCTAACAGTGGTCTTCTCTTTTACGTTCCGTTCCTTTTTTTGACCTGCTAATGATATGTGATTTATAAAGGAAATTGATTTCTTGAAAGCACACACGGTTAAAAAAAGAGGAGTAGGGCCTTAAAGGGACATCATGGCCAAAACTGAAATGTACATGTTAGCTATATATTTCTATTAGCAAATGTGCTTCTAGTAGAAGTTAGTACTGTTTCAGAAGCATATGCACATATGCTGCAGATTCTCTGTGCACCATTAGACAAACATGGCCGCTCACAGCTATCAGTGACATGCATCGTATCAGCAATAAGGTAGTTTGTATCGCACAAACTACTATTGAGCAGGCCTGGTGTTTTAATGCTGGAGCACTGGGCATATACAGCATATGTGCATATGCCATTTAAACAGTAAAAGCGGTTACAAGAAACATTTTTTCTAATCTAAAATTAGAAATGTATTGAAAAATGCTTCTGTTCAGAATTGAACCATCATTGTTGCTTTAATTACATCTTGGAAGAAAAACAACTTTGAAAATTTGCATGATTATGGCAAAATAAAAATCCTTTTCCCTAATGACTGATATTTGTGATTTCATTATCTTTTTTCTTAGTTGTGTCCGTATATTTTTGACCATTCATTTAGTTTAGATGTTAAAATCAGCCTTGTAACTTTTTTAGAATCACAGATGCCACACACCATATTATATAGAAACATACGCCTAGATTTAGAGTTCTGCGGCCAAAGGTGTGCGCTAGCTACGCGTGTATTTTTTCCCCTGCACCTTTTAAATACCGCTGGTATTTAGAGTTCTCTGAAGGGCTGCGTTAGGCTCCAAAAAGGGAGCGTATAGCATAATTTACCGCCACTTCAACTCTAAATACCAGCAGTGCTTACGGACGCGGCCAGCTTCAAAAACGTGCTTGTGTACGATTCCCCCATAGGAAACAATGGGGCAGTTTGAGCTGAAAAAAAACCTAACACCTGCAAAAAAGCAGTGTTCAGCTCCTAACGCAGCCCCATTGTGTCCTATGGGGAAACACTTCTTAAGTTTGCACCTAACACCCTAACATGTACCCCAAGTCTAAACACCCCTAACCTTACACTTATTAACCCCTAATATGCCGACCCCGCTATCGCTGACCCCTGCATATTATTTTTAACCCCTAATCTGTCGCTCCGTACACCGCCGCAACCCACGTTATCCCTATGTACCCCTAATCTGCTACCCCTAACACCGCCGACCCCTATATTATATTTATTAACCCCTAATCTGCTGCCCCCAACGTCGCCGCTACCTACCTACAATTATTAACCCCTAATCTGCCGACTGGACCTCACTGCTACTCTAATAAAGTTATTAACCCCTAATCCGCCTCACTCCCTCCTCAAAAACCCTATAATAAATAGTATTAACCCCTAATCTGCCCTCCCTAACATCGCCGACACCTAACTTCAAGTATTAACCCCTAATCTGCCCACCGGACCTCGCCACTACTCTAATAAATGTATTAACCCCAAATCTAAGTCTAAACCTAACCATTGTTATTTTTTTAGGGGGCTTAGAGTAGGTGTAATTAGTTTAAAATTCTTGTAATCTTTTTTTATTTTTTGTAATTTAGTGTTTGTATTTTTTTGTAATTTAGTTTAGTTGATTTAATTGTAGATAATTGTAGATAGTTTATTTAATTAATTTATTGATATTGTAGTGTTAGGTTTAATTGTAACTTAGGTTAGGATTTATTTTACAGGTAATTTTGTAATTATTTTAACTAGGTAACTATTAAATAGTTCTGAACTATTTAATAGCTATTGTACCTGGTTAAAATAAATACAAAGTTGCCTGTAAAATAAATATAAATCCTAAAATAAATATAAATCCTAAAATAATAATTATTATTTATATTGTAGCTATATTAGGGTTTATTTTACAGGTAAGTATTTAGCTTTAAATAGGAATAATTTATTTAATAAGATTTATTTTATTTTGTTAGATTAAAATTATATTTAATTTAGGGGGGTGTTAGGGTTAGACTTAGCTTTAGGGGTTAATACATTTATTAGAGTAGCGGAGTGGTCTGGTCGGCAGATTAGGGGTTAATACTTGAAGTTAGGTGTCAGCGATGTTAGGGAGGGCAGATTAGGGGTTAATACTATTTATTATAGGGTTTTTGAGGCGGGAGTGAGGCGGATTAGGGGTTAATAACTTTATTATAGTAGCAGTGAGGTCCGGTCGGCAGATTAGGGGTTAATAATTGTAGGTAGGTAGCGGCGACGTTGAGGGGGCAGATTAGGGGTTAATAAATATTATGTAGGGGTCGGCGATGTTAGGGTCAGCAGATTAGGGGTACATAGGGATAATGTAGGTGGCGGCGGTGTGCGGTCGGCAGATTAGGGGTTAAAAAAATGTAATAGAGTGGCGGCGATGTGAGGGGGCCTCGGTTTAGGGGTACATAGGTAGTTTATAGGTGTTAGTGTACTTTAGAGCACAGTATTTAAAGGATTACTTTCTGTTATAATTTTTAAGCTAAACAACTAACATATTAAAGTTAATAAACATTAATTAAAACCTACTGACCTATATTTTCTCCAAAACGAAGTTTCATAACGTTCTAAAAGTTATATCTTTTATTCGCCGATGATGTCATGTTATCCTGCCCACTATTTTCAGCACTGCGTGTTCAAAATACTTAAACCAATAACTTTGTGTTTAAAGCGCCATTTTGAAACCTAGGTATTGTAAACGGATTGGTACAGAGCAAAGGATACCCACGGAGTGGGTTTGGAAAACAATTAAATTTGCAGACAAGATTTCTGATATACGGTAGAGATATGTTAATGAAATGCTATTGGTAGTTGGTTAGTAACAGGCATAGAAAATATTTACTTACAGTGGCCCTTTAAGAGCTTTATGAACCAGCGTTAGCCCAGAAAGCTCTTAACTCCTGGCTTTTTTCTGCGGCTGGAGTTTTGTCGTTAGATTTCTAACGCTCACTTCAGCCAAGACTCTAAATACCGGCGTTAGAAAGATCCCATTGAAAAGATAGGATACGCAATTGGCGTAGGGGGATCTGCGGTATGGAAAAGTTGCGGCTGGAAAGTGAGCGTTAGACCCTTTCATGACTGACTCTAAATACCAGCGGGCGGCAAAAACCAGCGTTAGGACGGCTAACGCAGAACTCTAAATCTAGGCAATAGAAATGTATGGTAGATAAGAAACAAAAGGCCCATCAAGTCTACCCATATTATGTTACTGTTTTCTTTTGCATCATGCATGCCCCAGGCATTTTTTTATTATTACTATACAGTTCCTGTGTTTACCACCTCTATTGTAAGTTTATTTCATGAATCCACCACCCTTTCTGTAAAAACTGCTTCCTCACATTTATCCTGAATCTGCTACCCAGGGTCGGCTCCAGAACGAACGGAATGGGGGGGGGGGCATTTTGTTTTCACGAGGGGGCACGCATTTACAAAGCATGTATGAGAGTCAATATAAGAGCAGATTTACATATTCTGCAGGAAAGTTTAGCTTCTGGCTGGCTTATCCCCCACTATTAACATTTGGAGAATATGTGCTAAATCACTAGGTAAAAGAATGAAGTCTAAATCCTAAGCAGTGCACTAAAACAGAGCCATTAAACTTGAGACCCCCAGTGCAATAGCTCCTTAAAAACAATTCACCTCTTAATCACCATGATCCAAAACCCTTAAACTCAATCTCAAATCTCAATCATGTCCCCTAAACAGCTATGCACCCCAAACCCCCCAATGCAATTAACCCCTTTGTTTGCAATAGCAGTGAGGATACTAGGTTCTTGGGTACTAATAGTTTTGTAGATTAGATTTAGCTATACAGAGAACCAAATTATAGGCAGCACCTGCTGAAAAGTCACTGTTAATGAAACGATATCCTCCACATAGTCCCCCTGTGTGGCACACTCTCCTTTCACTCCGCCCCCTAAAAGAATCCTCACATTAAAATCTACATCCAACACTGTTGTAAAAGGCGACAAATTACACACCTGGTCATACGCTGGTATTTACTAGTGTTGATCTTGGGGACCCACCTTCTGAATTCCAGGGCTCAGATTCCTCACCCGCGGCATCCGTATGTGCTCCAGGCGGTAGTGAAGTCGAGACGGTGAAGGATCCCTACAGCACGCCAGCGTGTGTACAACCAAGTTCCGGGTGTGTTTGACGAATGACGTCACGATGGGGGGCGGGTAGACAGGATAGACTGGAAAGAGCCAACTGCTTCTAAATCCTTGGTGTCACACGGGGAAATTATATGCTACTTACTTTGTTTATGAGGCTATCATCCGTGCCATATTCATATCCAGTAAGAGTTCATAAACAAAAGGCAAATGAGGCACCGGATGTAAGCAATAAGAAACATCCTTTATTGTAATAGGTATACATGAAATTACACGGGTTACCAGCTTGAAAAACCCTTGGGGCAAAAGTGAAGTAGTGGTTCCCCACGTACCCTGATGCTGACGTGTTTCGGCTGTTGCCATAATCGTAGCTAAAGGGCTAAAGCATTCACTTCTAAATAAACTTAAAATTCACCTGTGATTGGTTAAAAAAAATATGCTACGTGACTAAAACACACCAACACCAATAAACATTTGTATCTGCCCATTTTGGATGTCAGCAATTTTACTTTGTAACATAAATAAAGTTTCAAAATATAATGCACTTCTGGTATATATAGAAGTTTAATAGAACTGACATAGCCTTACAGATATAAATAGACATAGCCTAGGCTATGACAGTTTACATATAATCTATATTCTCATATATCTATATATATCCTATGTAACTTAAATCTGATTGAGGTTTAAATGTTATGTTATAATTAAATTTAAACTCCATTTGTAAGTGCATGAACACTGGGAGGACTGATTGGAGAAACCAATTGTGGGAACTTATAGGAGAAACAGGAATGTAGGATGAAAATATATCCAATTTTTCTGGATACACAGGCTAACACCAGAAGTTAATCAGATCAAATTCTGAATTAAACCCGAAGGGTACCCTAGTGTTCAACCTGTGTATCCAGAAAACCTCCCTCTTTAAAAGCAAGGTTTCTCTATCACCCCCCTATTGTCAGAATTCACAACCTCAATGATGGCCCAAGAAAGTGTCTTGGGATCCTTACCATGTTTAACTCTAAAATGACTCGCTAAGGGAGTGGTTAATTTACCTGTCTTGTTGTCATTAATGTATTCCCTTATCCTACCCCTGACTTGGCGGCTCATTTGGCCTGTATATTGAATGTCACATGAATCGCAGTTCAGCAAATAAATTGCATAGGTGGATCTGCAGTTAAAAAGTGCTCTATGCGAAAATGTTTCGCCAGTATATGAGCTTCTGAACATATTGCCCAATCTGACATGTCCACATGCTGTAACTGCATTTGTATACCTCCTTGTATCTAAGCCAGGAGATTCACTAATCTCTTCCTGTTTTAATTGCGTTGGGGCTACAAAATTCCCTATAGTTTTTCCCCTTTCTCTTGAGGAGACTAGATCTCTCAATCCCCCTTATTTCCTTGCGGACTCTATCTATATCCTGCTTAGGGTAACCCCTCTCAAGGAATTTCCTGGATAGTTCCTTTTCATGTCTCCTCAAGGACAAGACCAAAATAACGGGACATGGCAGGGATTCTGAACAGATAACCTTTGTCACACAGTTTAGTAGGCAATATTACCAGATATGCAACATCATACGCAGACATATGACAATGTTGAAAGCGGATGATGATCTTGTACAGTTCGCCTTGCAAGGAGTCCGGTTTGCTTTCAAAAGGGGAAAAACTATAGGGAATTTTGTAGCCCGAACGCAATTTAAACAGGAAGAGATTAGTGAATCCTCCTGGCTTAGATACAAGGGGGTATACAAATGCAGTTACAGCAATTGCATAGCATGTGGACATGTCAGATTGGGCAATATGTTCAGAAGCTCATATACTGGTGAAACATTTTCGCATAGAGCACTTTTTAACTGCAGATCCACCTATGCAATTTATTTGCTGAACTGCGATTCATGTGACATTCAATATACAGGCCAAACGAGCCGCCAAGTCAGGACTAGGATAAGGGAACACATTAATGACATCAAGACAGGTAAATTAACCACTCCCTTAGTGAGTCATTTTAGAGTTAAATATGGTAAGGATCCCAAGACACTTTCTTGGACCATCATTGAGGTTGTGAATTCTGACAATAGGGGGGTGATAGAGAAACCTTTCTTTTTGAAGAGGGAGGTTTTCTGGATACACCGGTTGAATACTAGGGTACCCTTCGGGTTTAATTCAGAATTTGATCTGATTAACTTCTGGTGTTAGCCTGTGTATCCAGAAAATTGGATATATTTTCATCCTACATTCCTGTTTCTCCTATTAGTTCACACAATTGGTTTCTCCAATCGATTCCTCCCAGTGTTCATGCACTTACAAATGGAGTTTAAATTTAATTATAAAATAACATTTAAACCTCAATCAGATTTAAGTTACATAGGATATATATATAGATATATGAGAATATAGATTATATGTAAACTGTCATAGCCTAGGCTATGTCTATTTATATCTTTGAGGCTATGTCAGTTCTATTAAACTTCTATATATACCAGAAGTGCATTATATTTTGAAACTTGATTTATGTTACAAAGTAAAATTGCTGACATCCAAAATGGGCAGATACAAATGTTTATTGGTGGAGGTGTGTTTTAGTCATGTAGCATATTTTTTTAACCAATCACAGGTGAATTTTAAGTTTATATAGAAGTGAATGCTTTAGCCCTTTAGCTACGATTACGGCAACAGCCAAAATGCGTCAGCATCAGGGTACATGGGGAACCACTACTCCACTTTTGCCCCAAGGGTTTTTCAAGCTGGTAAACCGTGTAATTTCATGTATACCTTTTACAATAAAGGACGTTTCTTATTGCTTACATCCGGTGCCTCATTTGCCTTTTGTTTATAGATTTAGCTATACCTGTTTCACAATAACTAACGGATATCAGGCTACTTAATACAACCTATGTACGGTGAACCTATAAGAATATGATTGCATCATATAAATATAAGTTTATAAATGGCTACCGGCTTCTTTCAACGCCTTTAAAAGGGCACTGTGATCTTAGGCCCGGCCTAAGATCACAGTGCACTTTTGAGGCGTCGATAGAAGCCAGTAGCAATTTATAGACATATTTATATGATGCAATCATATTCTTATCATGGTCTATTGTTTAATAAAATGAGTAACTTACGATAGTTAGGTAAAATTAATAGGGTTAAAGACAAGTCCAAAAAGTCTCTAATTAACTTCCAATTCCAAATAGGAGGTTAAGACACGGAGCTCCTTGCAGATGCGTGATGCGACCTCTCAGTTCGGCAGCTAACTTGGCCCCCAGCATGCAGCATTACATAACAATTCATTATTTTATTTATTATTTTTAAAGCGTATGATCAAATCAATATTTTTTGAGGGGGCACCAGGGCCGGTGCTAGGATTTTTGACCACACAGGCGAGGAAAAATTTTGCACCCCCCCATTACATACCATTGCAGTTTTTTTCAAAATGTTACAAAGATGTGCTAAAAACATTAAGATAATTAATTTATCTATAATTATAGAAAATATAATTTACCATTACCCTATAAAATCATACTGTTAATTTTATAACAATGAATTTCTTCGAAATCTATGATATTGTATGTAGTGTGTGTGTATTTTTAAATTCTGGGATCTTTTATAGATAAATGTAGGATTCATGGTTATCTTGTCTCCTATGATGGGGACATTTTTTTTTTACATTAAAAAAAAAAACATTGGCATCTAGTCAGAGAAGACCCCATCATAGGAGACAAGATAACCATGAATCCTACATTTATCTATAAAAGATCCCAGAATTTAAAAATGCTACTGGCCCCTAGTCAGTTTAAAAACACGAACAAAAGCAGCAGACAATTAGATTTGGAAGGTAAAGGGCTTTTTTCCTTGTTTTTGCTGTAAATCTTGCCACTTCAGCAAAAAAGTAAAAAACTTTACATCAAGCCAAACAGGGCAAACTTTTGAAATCAAGGTTACTATAAGATGCACAGACAAGGGGGTAGTCTACATAATCGAATGCAGCTGCAAAAAACAGTACTTATGTGAAACTACCAGAACCCTCAGAGAACACATTCAAGAGCATTTGTGCATCATAGAAAAGGGGCATAAGGACACACAACTTTATAAACACTTCTCTGAAGTTCATAACAACAGATTAAAAGACCTAACTTTTTGGAGAGTAGTAAAAGTCAAACCAAACTGGAGGGGGGGGGGGGAGACTTTGAAAATAAACTTTTAAGAACAGAAGCAGAACTGATATACAAAATGAAGACACTGCACCCCCTTGGCCTAAATTCCAAATCAGATATTACCCCCTTTATGTATAATTAATAAGCAAGAACTTTGATTATTAACACTGCATAGATATCTGAATTGATAATGAATGACAAGATTTAGCTCCTCCTCTTTTGAACATTCTACCAATAGATGGAGAGGAAGGCCTATAAAGGAAGGATCAGAGCTACACTAAACACATCTTGAAAAAGCCCTTGCATAGGGCGAAACCGGTCGATGTGATACTGAGACTTTGCTACAAACAGAGGATTACCATCAACTTTAACACTATACCCAATTGGAATAAAGGTATAAAAGACTCATCAACACAGTGCAGTACAACTGTACAACTGTGCAACTTTGCAAAGAGAAGATTATCTGATGAAAACTACTGCCGATCACCGGCATTATTGTGAGAAGAATTGTTTGGAATCAGAGGACTGCGTGAAAAAGGCAGAAACTATCCATCAGAATTGTAGAAGCATAATTGCGCTGAAATAAGAGCGTGAAGTTATTTGTACAGTCCTCCACCAGCAAAAAAGCGGCCAATACTGCTATAAAGGAAGTAAGGGAAAATTCAAGGACTCCGGAGCGCGGATAAAATACTGCCACCACAAGCGGATAAAACATCGCAAGCATACAGAAATTAACCCCAAGGATAAACAAAATACCAAAGGAGGCGGAATAATACCAACGGAGATCACAGCCGATGAATCACGTGACGAGATAACCACGCCCATAGAGACCGCACACAAAGAAGCCAGCTCATAATAGAGAGCCGCTGTCTTGGTCCAATACCAAAGGTAACCCAAAGGCTAAGAGGCAACTCGACAAAGGCCCTACCTGAAGCAAATACTTTTTTATCCAAAAAGTGCAGCAGAGCACAACTGAATGAATCACACCCTTGGTAACTTATACCAGTGTTCAAACACTAAGGCCTCTATTTATCAAGCTGTCAACCGCAAATAAGCTGGAATTCCGCAGTGTATTTGTGGCAAACCTGATTCGCCGTAGTTATCAAACCCTACAGACCGGCAAAAGTCGAATATAGTGATGTAACATACGATCCGGCGGACTCAGTCCGACACAGATCAATGGTTACGTCACTACAGATGTTCCGAACGCAAGTTCGGCACAATCTGACTACTTTTGGTAGTTATCAAATATCTACCAGGTACGCTCGCCACTATTCTGGCCCAGCGTACCTGGTTTTCAATCCACCGCCCTGGAGGCGGCGGATGCCATAGGAATCAATGGGAGTCTGACAGCAGCGAAAGCTCATGTTCGCTCCCGACCCCGCCGGAACTCTAATAAATGTATTAACCCCTAAACCGCCGCTCACTGAGCCCACCGCCACCTACATTATACCAATTAACCCCTAATCTGCCGCCCCCTATACCGCCGCCACTATATTAAATTTATTAACCCCTAAATCTAAGTCTAACTCTAACCCTAACACCTCCCTAACTTAAATATAATTTAAATTAATGTAAATAAAAATCCTATAATTAACTAACGCCTAGATTTAGAATTCTGCGTTAGCCGTCAAAAGCAGCGTTAAGGGGTCATAACGCTGCTTTTTACCACCCGCTGGTATTTAGAGTCATTCATGGAAAGGGTCTAATGCTCACTTCCAAGCCGCGACTTTTCCATACCGCAGATCCCCTTACGCCAATTGCGTATCCTATATTTTCAATGGGATCTTCCTAACGCCGGTATTTAGAGTCTTGGCTGAAGTGAGCGGTAGAGCCTCTACCGACAAGACTCCATCCACAGGAAAAAGTCAGTAGTTAAGATCTTTCTGGGCTAACGCCGGTTTATAAAGCTCTTAACTACTGTGCTCTAATGTACACTAACACCCATAAACTACCTATGTACCCCTAAACCGAGGTCCACCCCACATCGCCGCCACTCTAATAAAATTTTTTAACCCCTAATCTGCGGACCGCACTCCGCCGCCACCTACATTATACCTATAAACCCCTAATCTGCTGCCCCTAACATCGCCAACAGCTACATAATATTTATTAACCCCTAATCTGCCACCCCCAACGTCGCCGCTACCTTACTTACACTTATTAACCCCTAATCTTCTGACCGGAGCTCGCCGCTACTCTAATAAATGTATTAACCCCTAAACCGCCTCACTCCCACTTCGCAAACCCTATAATAAATAGTATTAACCCCTAATCTGCCCTCCCTAACATCGCCGACACCTAACTTCAAGTATTAACCCCTAATCTGTTGACCGGACCTCGCCGCTACTATAATAAATGTATTAACCCCTAAAGCTAAGTCTAACCCTAACACCCCCCTAAGTTAAATATAATTTTATTCTAATGAAATAAATTAACTCTTATTAAATAAATTAATCCTATTTAAAGCAAAATACTTACCTGTAAAATAAACCCTAATATAGCTACAATATAATGAATAATTATATTGTAGCTATTTTAGAATTTATATTTATTTTACAGGCAACTTTGTATTTATTTTAACTAGGTACAATAGCTATTAAATAGTTATTTACTATTTAATAGCTACCTAGTTAAAATAATTACAAAATTACCTGTAAAATAAATCCTAACCTAAGTTACAATTAAACCTAACACTACACTATCAATAAATAAATTAAATCAGTTAACTACAAGTACCTACAATAAAATAAACTAAATTACAAAAAAAACAACTTGGTATTTATTTTAACTAGGTACAATAGCTATTAAATATTTAATAACTATTTAATAGCTACCTAGTTAAAATAATTACCAATTTACCTGTAAAATAAATCCTAACCTAAGTTACAAATACACCTACACTATCAATAAATTAAATAAACTACAAATATCTAAACTAAAATACAATTAACTACACTAAACTAAATTACAAAAAAAACAAACAAACACTAAATTACAAAAAATAAAAAAAGATTACAAGAATTTTAAGCTAATTACATCTACTCTAAGCCCCCTAATAAAATAACAAAGCCGCCCAAAATAAAAAAATTCCCTACCCTAATCTAAATTAAAAAAGTTAACAGCTCTATTACCTTACCAGCCCTTAAAAGGGCTTTTTGCGGGGCATGCCCCAAAGAAATCAGCTCTTTTGCCAAAAAAAAAAACACAATACCACCCCCAACATTACAACCCACCACCCACATACCCCTACTCTAACCCAAAACCCCCTTAAATAAACCTAACACTACCCCCCTGAAGATCTCCCTACCTTGTGTCGTCTTCACCCAACCAGGCACCGATGGACCAAAAGAAGACATCCGGAGTGGCAGAAGTCTTCATCCTATCCAGGCAGAAGAGGACATCCGGACCGGTAGACATCTTCATCCAAGCGGCATCTTCTATCTTCATCCATCCGGAGCGGAGCCATCTTCTTCCAGCCGACGAGGATCCATCCTCTTCTACTGACGCCTACTCGCCGAAAGAAGGTTCCTTTAAATGACGTCATCCAAGATAGCGTCCCTTGAATTCCGATTGGCTGATAGGATTCTATCAGCCAATCGGAATTAAGGTAGGAAAAATCTGATTGGCTGATTGAATCAGCCAATCAGATTCAAGTTCAATTGGATTGGCTGATCCAATCAGCCAATCAGATTGAGCTCGCATTCTATTGGCTGATCGGAACAGCCAATAGAAGTTTTTTTCAGCCCAAACTGCCCCATTGTTTCCTATGGGGGAATCGTGCACGAGCACGTTTTTCCAGCTAGCCGCTACCATAAGCAACGCTGGTATTGAGAGTTGAAGTGGCGGTAAATATGCCTTTACGCTCCCTTTTTGGAGCCTAAAGTAGCCCTTCAGAGAACTTTCAATACCAGCATTGTTTAAAAGGTGCGGGGGGGGGGGGAAAGAGCGCTAGCTACTCGGGTCATTACCGAAAAAACTCTAAATCTAGCCGTAAATTATTCCTATTTAAAACTAAATACTTATCTGTAAAATAAATCCTAAGCTAGCTACAATATAACTAATAGTTACATTGTAACTAGCTTAGGGTTTATTTTTATTTTACAGGCAAGTTTGTATTTATTTTAACTAGGTAGAATAGTTATTAAATAGTTATTAACTATTTAAAAACTACCTAGTTTAAATAAATACAAATATACCTGTAAAATAAAACCTAACCTAAGTTACAATTACACCTAACACTACACTATCATTAAATAAATTAAATAAATGAACTACAATTAACTACAATTAATTAAAATTAAATAAAATTAACTAAAGTACAAAAAAACCCACACTAAATTACAGAAAATAAAAAAATAATTACAAGAATTTTAAACTAATTACACCTAATCCAATCCCCCTAATAAAATAAAAAAGCCCCCCAAAATAATAAAAATCCTTACCCTATACTAAATTACAAATAGCCCTTAAAAGGGCTTTTTGGGGGGCATTGCCCCAAAGTAATCAGCTCTATTACCTGTAAAAAAAAATACAATACCCCCCAACATTAAACCCCACCACTCACATACCCAACCCTACTCTAAAACCCACCCAATCCCCCCTTAATAAAACCTAACACTAACGCCCTGAAGATCACCCTACCTTGAGACGTCTTCACCCAACCGGCCAGAAGAGGTCCTCCAGCCGGGCGAAGTCTTCATCCAACCGGACAGAAGAGGTTCTCCAGATGGGCAGAAGTCTTCATCCAGGCGGCATCTTCTATCTTCATCCATCCGATGCAGAGCATCCATCCAGACCCGACGAATGACTGGTCCTTTAAATGACATCATCCAAGATGGTGTCCCTTGAATTCCGATTGGCTGAAAGAATTCTATCAGCCAATCGGAATTAATGTAGGAAAAATCCTATTGGCTGATTCAATCAGCCAATAGGATAGAGCTTGCATTCTATTGGCTGTTCCAATGGATGACATCATTTAAAGGAATATTCATTCGTTGGGTAGTCTTCGATCTGGATGGATGCTCTGTGTCGGATGTCTTCAAGATGGAGCCGCTCCTCGTCGGATGGATGAAGATAGAAGATGCCGTCTGGATGAAGACTTCTGCCCATCTGGAGGACCTCTTCTGCCCGGTTGGATGAAGACTTTGCCCGGCTTTGTTGAGGACTTAGGCCCAGTTGGGTGAAGACGTCTCAAGGTAGGGTGATCTTCAAGGGGTTAGTGTTAGGTTTTATTAAGGGGGGGATTGGGTGGGTTTTAGAGTAGGGTTGGGTGTGTGTGTGGAGGGTTGTAATGTTGGAGGGGGTATTGTATTTTCTTTTACAGGTAAAAGAGCTGATTACTTTGGGGCAATACCCCGCAAAAGGCCCTTTTAAGGGATATTTGTAATTTAGTATAGGGTAGGGATTTTTATAATTTTTGGGGGCTTTTTTATTTTATTAGGGGGATTAGATTAGGTGTAATTAGTTTAAAATTCTTGCAATTATTTTATTATTTTCTGTAATTTAGTTATTTTTTTCCGTACTTTATTTTATTTTATTTAATTGTAGTTAATTGTAGTTAATTTAGGGAAATAATTTAATGATAGTGTAGTGTTGAGGTGTAATTGTTACTTAGGTTAGGTTTTATTTTACAGGTACTTTTGTATTTATTTTAGTTAGGAAGTTATTAAATAGTCAATAACTATTTAATAACTATCCTACCTAGTTAAAATATATACAAAGTTGCCTGTAAAATTAAAATAAATCCTAAAATAGCTACAATGTAACTATTAGTTATATTATAGCTATCTTAGAGTTTATTTTATAGGTAAGTATTTAGTTTTAAATAGGAATAATTTATTTAGATTAATTTAAATTATATTTAAGTTAGTGGGTGTTAGGGTTAGGGTTAGACTTAGGTTTAGGGGTTAATAAATTTAATATAGTGGTGGCGACGTTGGGGGGCGGAAGATTAGGGGTTAATAAATTTAATGTAGGTGGCGGCGGTGTAGGGGGGTCAGATTAGGGGTTAATAAAT